>NW_027642237.1:0-43673 GCF_032717465.1 Coenobita brevimanus
AGTATCTATTTAGATTTCAAGAAAGCTTTTGACACAGTACCACACCAAAGACTTTTATGGAAACTGTACCATCAAGGAGGAATTCGAGGCAAACTGTTTTGTTGGATGCAAGACTTTCTCATAAAAAGAGAAATGAGGACAGTACTAAGAGGAAACTACTCATCAGGGAAAGAAATGACTAGTGGAGTACCACAGGGTTTAGTGCTGGCACCAATCATGTTTTTAGTGTATATAAATGATATAATCAGTAACCCTGGAAATGAGAGCTATCTGAATATGTTTGCAGATGATGCAAAAATACAAAGGAGAATTACTAACACAGACTCTTGTAAAGAGCTACAAGAAGAATTAAATAAACTTCATGAATGGAATAGTACATGGCAAATGGAATTCCATGTGGACAAGTGTCATGTAATCAAGTTTGGTAAAAGTGGAAGAAGACCTGATTGGGATTATAAGTTAGGAAATAAAACCCTATACACATCAGAAAGAGAGAAAGACCTAGGTGTGATTATCAATAACAGACTATCTCCGGCTGACCACATCAGCGAGAAGGTACGGAACATGTATACACTGCTTGCAAATATGAGAATAGCATTCACATACATAAATGAAGACATGCTAAGAAGGATAATAACATCATTCATTAGACCAACCCTGGAATATGCAGCAGTAGTCTGGAGTCCTCATCTCAAAAAGCATATAGACAAGATTGAAAAAGTTCAAAGGGCCGCTACAAGATGGATACCAAGCTTAAGGGACCTAAGCTACGAAGAAAGACTAAATAAACTGAATCTACCAACTTTACAGGAGAGAAGGAAAAGAGGTGACATGATAATGCTATATAAGTGCATATCAGGAAAGGAGAAAATAGACATAAATGATTACTTAACATATGGAGAAGCATCAGCAAGAGGACACTGCAAAAAACTGCATAAGAAGAGAGGTGATAAAGACGTAAGGAAATTCGGTTTCCCAAACAGAGCAATTGATCAATGGAATGCACTACCGAATGAAATAGTGTGTGCCAAAACAATTCACAAATTTAAGGATATGTACGATAAATATGGTTTAAGACACGGGACAGTACGAGCTTGACTCATTCCTGTAAAGATACAATTAGGTAAGAATTAGGTAAGAACACATATTCAGTGTATATAGGGAGAATGAATTATCTTTTTCAAGTTATTGTAATGATGGGTTTATATGTAATCATAGCACTGAGTAACAGGAAAATATAAGTTCAACTAGTTTTTGACTGATCTGTAACCTAGCACAGAACAGACTACAAAGTTCAAAATCATCTAAAACAAGGGTATAGTAATTCTGTCATGTAAACCATGGATACATTAATTAAACACAGAAATATCTAGGTCTAGTTAACTGACATCTATAATATACACACTTGCTAAAATTAAAATTACACTTGATTATATAACAAACATTCTCAATTCAGTCTTACAAATTTATAGTGCTTAGTAAAGTTGAAGCCTATTAAGAGTGTTGTGTGCTAATATTATCTATAACACTGATAGTATGTTGCAAATTACCCGAGAAAAATGAAAAAGCCGATGTTTTTTCTGGTGACCTTCAGTGTCAGCCGTGATAAGTGCAGTAACTACAGTGTGACCCCCTTCTCCTGACTTCTGAGCACTGTATTCGTGGTTTCATTATCCGAACATCCATCTAGTTTGGTGTTCCTTGAGCCTTGCTTCAGAATATTTCAGAGATTTGTAGTCCAGCCTTCCATTATTACAACAGCTCTTCCACCTTAACCTGGTCCAGATTTTCATCATCTTTCCAGCTTCATTTAGTTCAGTGGCATAAAAAGGCAGTACAACAGCTCTACATCATTTCCATAGCACTTCTTACTGATGAGCATCATATTCTTATTTTAATTTGTTTCATCTCAGCAGTCAAGATTGAGATGAAAGCAATATTAGGCCAGTTTAAAGTGAAAAGAGTACAGTGTTTCATTAGTCTGCCCTCCCTATATTACAGTGTTCTGTTGATCTCTTTCATAATATTCCAATGTTCCATTAATTTGGCTTCCCATCACTGTCCTCACCCAAAGTTCTTATATTCTAGTCTTACAGTATTCCAGTGTTTCACAATTCCTTCCTCTCACCGTTCTGGCATTTCATTGCTCGGACATTCCATTATTCCATCCTTGGCTTCTACAAATAAAATTGTTTAAATCCTGTGCCATGTGCATTTAACCTCTTCATTACAGTGACATCTTCTTTATTTGACTCTTGCCACCACCAGATTATTACATTTATTTTAGAGGTGTCACTCACTGAGCAAGGGGTTAGTGATGGCAAGGGTGAAATATAAAGGCACTAATGTATTCATGAATCAACTGAATTTTAGATAAGGTATAAAGAATCAAGAATTGCAACATATTACACCTACAGAAGCTACAAGATAAATTACAATAAGTATCATATGGTCTTTGGTTAAAATCATTACCTGTCAAACTTTGTCTATTTCCTGATGCTGCATACTATGAGGACAAAAGGACCTCCCAATATTTAAGTCCCTGTTCAGTGACAACCCCTCTTCCCATGACTTACCATCCTTACCCACATACTCAAGTACCTTGGGTCATATTCATGTGAACTTAGGAAGCAGCTTTTTCTTGAGGAGGAATTATAATATTAACTAAGAAAAATCTAAAAGTCAAGGAAATAAAACTAGATATACCATCACAAGTAGAACTGATTGCAGTAGAGATCGACACATCTGAAGGTAAAGTAATTGTAGCCAATTTGTACATGCCACCCAGATCAAACACATGGGAAAGAGATGAATATGAGGACTTGGCAGAGAGTACAATTCAGAGTATAAGATGATTGCTACATAAAATGGAAGAGAAATCGGAAAGAATTATACTAACTGGGGACTTCAATACAACTATAAATTGGAATACTCTAGATACAAATAGCCAAGAAAGCTGTTGGGACCAGAAGCTCCTGGATCTCGTACAAGAGTTTTTCTTAACGCAACATGTGAGGGAAACCACCAGAAAAAGAGGACTTGATGTACCTTCAGTGCTAGATCTAATATTTACTAGGAAAGAAAATGATATTGACAGTTTAATATATCACCCTCCACTCGGCAAAAGCGATCATGCAGTACTAAATTATAACTTCAGGATAGCATATGACATAGTAAACAGCAATGACAGTTACAAAAGGAGCCTA
This sequence comes from Coenobita brevimanus, assembly GCF_032717465.1. Lineage (NCBI taxonomy): Eukaryota > Metazoa > Arthropoda > Malacostraca > Decapoda > Coenobitidae > Coenobita > Coenobita brevimanus. The sequence continues at coordinate 3,207 of NW_027642237.1, forward strand.
AACTATAAAAAGGGAAATTATCAAGACCTAAAGAAGTATTTCTTAGAAGTTGATTGGGAAAATGAGCTTAGAGGACAAGATTTAAATGCTGTATATAAAAATTTTTGCGAATTTTATGAAATAGGAGTCCAGAAGTACATCCCACAGCACAAAGAAGCAGATAAGAAAATACAGAAATGGTTTAATACAGAATGTAAAAAATCAAAAGAAAGAAGAGATTTGTTGTGGAATAGATACAGAAGACACAATAGTGAAAGGACGTATAATAATTACAAACAGGCAAGAAACGACTATACAAGAATAAGGAGGGAAACCCAAAAACAGTTTGAGGAGGATATAATAAATAAAAGTGGTGATCAACCAAAGCTGTTTTACAGCTATATCAGAAGCAAAACCAAAGTAAAAGATATAATACAATCCATTACGGACGAGGGAATCACTTATACACAAGAGAAAGATATTTGTGAAGCACTAAATAAGAATTTCCAATTAGTTTTTACAGAAGAAAAAAATTTTGAGAGGGACTATGTGGAACACGCATGTCCACACATACTACCAGATATACAAATAGCAGAAAAAGTAATACAGAAGTTAAGTAGATTAGACAGAGGAAAAGCAAGTGGTCCTGATGAAATTTCATGTTGGGTATTACGAGAATGTGCAAAGGAGTAAAGTAAACCATTATTTATAAATTTCAAGAAATCCTTGAGTCAAGGTAAACTACCTGATATTTGGAAAAAAGCAAATATTGTCCCCTTATTCAAGAAGGGAAATAGACAAAATCCACTCAACTACCGACCAGTATCACTGACCAGTGTTGTAAGCAAAGTATTAGAAAAACTTATAAGAAAAGCTTGGGTAAATCATCTAGAAGAACACAGTATGATAACAGAAAGACAGTTTGGTTTCAGATAAGGAAAATCATGTGTTACTAATCTGTTGAGCTACTATGACAGAGTAACAAACACAATACAGGAAAGGGAAGGATGGGTGGACAGTATCTATTTAGATTTCAAGAAAGCTTTTGACACAGTACCACACCAAAGACTTTTATGGAAACTGTACCATCAAGGAGGAATTCGAGGCAAACTGTTTTGTTGGATGCAAGACTTTCTCATAAAAAGAGAAATGAGGACAGTACTAAGAGGAAACTACTCATCAGGGAAAGAAATGACTAGTGGAGTACCACAGGGTTTAGTGCTGGCACCAATCATGTTTTTAGTGTATATAAATGATATAATCAGTAACCCTGGAAATGAGAGCTATCTGAATATGTTTGCAGATGATGCAAAAATACAAAGGAGAATTACTAACACAGACTCTTGTAAAGAGCTACAAGAAGAATTAAATAAACTTCATGAATGGAATAGTACATGGCAAATGGAATTCCATGTGGACAAGTGTCATGTAATCAAGTTTGGTAAAAGTGGAAGAAGACCTGATTGGGATTATAAGTTAGGAAATAAAACCCTATACACATCAGAAAGAGAGAAAGACCTAGGTGTGATTATCAATAACAGACTATCTCCGGCTGACCACATCAGCGAGAAGGTACGGAACATGTATACACTGCTTGCAAATATGAGAATAGCATTCACATACATAAATGAAGACATGCTAAGAAGGATAATAACATCATTCATTAGACCAACCCTGGAATATGCAGCAGTAGTCTGGAGTCCTCATCTCAAAAAGCATATAGACAAGATTGAAAAAGTTCAAAGGGCCGCTACAAGATGGATACCAAGCTTAAGGGACCTAAGCTACGAAGAAAGACTAAATAAACTGAATCTACCAACTTTACAGGAGAGAAGGAAAAGAGGTGACATGATAATGCTATATAAGTGCATATCAGGAAAGGAGAAAATAGACATAAATGATTACTTAACATATGGAGAAGCATCAGCAAGAGGACACTGCAAAAAACTGCATAAGAAGAGAGGTGATAAAGACGTAAGGAAATTCGGTTTCCCAAACAGAGCAATTGATCAATGGAATGCACTACCGAATGAAATAGTGTGTGCCAAAACAATTCACAAATTTAAGGATATGTACGATAAATATGGTTTAAGACACGGGACAGTACGAGCTTGACTCATTCCTGTAAAGATACAATTAGGTAAGAATTAGGTAAGAACACATATTCAGTGTATATAGGGAGAATGAATTATCTTTTTCAAGTTATTGTAATGATGGGTTTATATGTAATCATAGCACTGAGTAACAGGAAAATATAAGTTCAACTAGTTTTTGACTGATCTGTAACCTAGCACAGAACAGACTACAAAGTTCAAAATCATCTAAAACAAGGGTATAGTAATTCTGTCATGTAAACCATGGATACATTAATTAAACACAGAAATATCTAGGTCTAGTTAACTGACATCTATAATATACACACTTGCTAAAATTAAAATTACACTTGATTATATAACAAACATTCTCAATTCAGTCTTACAAATTTATAGTGCTTAGTAAAGTTGAAGCCTATTAAGAGTGTTGTGTGCTAATATTATCTATAACACTGATAGTATGTTGCAAATTACCCGAGAAAAATGAAAAAGCCGATGTTTTTTCTGGTGACCTTCAGTGTCAGCCGTGATAAGTGCAGTAACTACAGTGTGACCCCCTTCTCCTGACTTCTGAGCACTGTATTCGTGGTTTCATTATCCGAACATCCATCTAGTTTGGTGTTCCTTGAGCCTTGCTTCAGAATATTTCAGAGATTTGTAGTCCAGCCTTCCATTATTACAACAGCTCTTCCACCTTAACCTGGTCCAGATTTTCATCATCTTTCCAGCTTCATTTAGTTCAGTGGCATAAAAAGGCAGTACAACAGCTCTACATCATTTCCATAGCACTTCTTACTGATGAGCATCATATTCTTATTTTAATTTGTTTCATCTCAGCAGTCAAGATTGAGATGAAAGCAATATTAGGCCAGTTTAAAGTGAAAAGAGTACAGTGTTTCATTAGTCTGCCCTCCCTATATTACAGTGTTCTGTTGATCTCTTTCATAATATTCCAATGTTCCATTAATTTGGCTTCCCATCACTGTCCTCACCCAAAGTTCTTATATTCTAGTCTTACAGTATTCCAGTGTTTCACAATTCCTTCCTCTCACCGTTCTGGCATTTCATTGCTCGGACATTCCATTATTCCATCCTTGGCTTCTACAAATAAAATTGTTTAAATCCTGTGCCATGTGCATTTAACCTCTTCATTACAGTGACATCTTCTTTATTTGACTCTTGCCACCACCAGATTATTACATTTATTTTAGAGGTGTCACTCACTGAGCAAGGGGTTAGTGATGGCAAGGGTGAAATATAAAGGCACTAATGTATTCATGAATCAACTGAATTTTAGATAAGGTATAAAGAATCAAGAATTGCAACATATTACACCTACAGAAGCTACAAGATAAATTACAATAAGTATCATATGGTCTTTGGTTAAAATCATTACCTGTCAAACTTTGTCTATTTCCTGATGCTGCATACTATGAGGACAAAAGGACCTCCCAATATTTAAGTCCCTGTTCAGTGACAACCCCTCTTCCCATGACTTACCATCCTTACCCACATACTCAAGTACCTTGGGTCATATTCATGTGAACTTAGGAAGCAGCTTTTTCTTGAGGAGGAATTATAATATTAACTAAGAAAAATCTAAAAGTCAAGGAAATAAAACTAGATATACCATCACAAGTAGAACTGATTGCAGTAGAGATCGACACATCTGAAGGTAAAGTAATTGTAGCCAATTTGTACATGCCACCCAGATCAAACACATGGGAAAGAGATGAATATGAGGACCTGGCAGAGAGTACAATTCAGAGTATAAGATCATTGCTACATAAAATGGAAGAGAAATCGGAAAGAATTATACTAACTGGGGACTTCAATACAACTATAAATTGGAATACTCTAGATACAAATAGCCAAGAAAGCTGTTGGGAGCAGAAGCTCCTGGATTTCGTACAAGAGATTTTCTTAACGCAACATGTGAGGGAAACCACCAGAAAAAGAGGACTTGATGTACCTTCAGTGCTAGATCTAATATTTACTAGGAAAGAAAATGATATTGACAGTTTAATATATCACCCTCCACTCGGCAAAAGCGATCATGCAGTACTAAATTATAACTTCAGGATAGCATATGACATAGTAAACAGCAATGACAGTTACAAAAGGAGCCTAAACTATAAAAAGGGAAATTATCAAGACCTAAAGAAGTATTTCTTAGAAGTTGATTGGGAAAATGAGCTTAGAGGACAAGATTTAAATGCTGTATATAAAAATTTTTGCGAATTTTATGAAATAGGAGTCCAGAAGTACATCCCACAGCACAAAGAAGCAGATAAGAAAATACAGAAATGGTTTAATACAGAATGTAAAAAATCAAAAGAAAGAAGAGATTTGTTGTGGAATAGATACAGAAGACACAATAGTGAAAGGACGTATAATAATTACAAACAGGCAAGAAACGACTATACAAGAATAAGGAGGAGGAAACCCAAAAACAGTTTGAGGAGGATATAATAAATAAAAGTGGTGATCAACCAAAGCTGTTTTACAGCTATATCAGAAGCAAAACCAAAGTAAAAGATATAATACAATCCATTACGGACGAGGGAATCACTTATACACAAGAGAAAGATATTTGTGAAGCACTAAATAAGAATTTCCAATTAGTTTTTACAGAAGAAAAATTTTTGAGAGGGACTATGTGGAACACGCATGTCCACACATACTACCAGATATACAAATAGCAGAAAAAGTAATACAGAAGTTAAGTAGATTAGACAGAGGAAAAGCAAGTGGTCCTGATGAAATTTCATGTTGGGTATTACGAGAATGTGCAAAGGAGTAAAGTAAACCATTATTTATAAATTTCAAGAAATCCTTGAGTCAAGGTAAACTACCTGATATTTGGAAAAAAGCAAATATTGTCCCCTTATTCAAGAAGGGAAATAGACAAAATCCACTCAACTACCGACCAGTATCACTGACCAGTGTTGTAAGCAAAGTATTAGAAAAACTTATAAGAAAAGCTTGGGTAAATCATCTAGAAGAACACAGTATGATAACAGAAAGACAGTTTGGTTTCAGATAAGGAAAATCATGTGTTACTAATCTGTTGAGCTACTATGACAGAGTAACAAACACAATACAGGAAAGGGAAGGATGGGTGGACAGTATCTATTTAGATTTCAAGAAAGCTTTTGACACAGTACCACACCAAAGACTTTTATGGAAACTGTACCATCAAGGAGGAATTCGAGGCAAACTGTTTTGTTGGATGCAAGACTTTCTCATAAAAAGAGAAATGAGGACAGTACTAAGAGGAAACTACTCATCAGGGAAAGAAATGACTAGTGGAGTACCACAGGGTTTAGTGCTGGCACCAATCATGTTTTTAGTGTATATAAATGATATAATCAGTAACCCTGGAAATGAGAGCTATCTGAATATGTTTGCAGATGATGCAAAAATACAAAGGAGAATTACTAACACAGACTCTTGTAAAGAGCTACAAGAAGAATTAAATAAACTTCATGAATGGAATAGTACATGGCAAATGGAATTCCATGTGGACAAGTGTCATGTAATCAAGTTTGGTAAAAGTGGAAGAAGACCTGATTGGGATTATAAGTTAGGAAATAAAACCCTATACACATCAGAAAGAGAGAAAGACCTAGGTGTGATTATCAATAACAGACTATCTCCGGCTGACCACATCAGCGAGAAGGTACGGAACATGTATACACTGCTTGCAAATATGAGAATAGCATTCACATACATAAATGAAGACATGCTAAGAAGGATAATAACATCATTCATTAGACCAACCCTGGAATATGCAGCAGTAGTCTGGAGTCCTCATCTCAAAAAGCATATAGACAAGATTGAAAAAGTTCAAAGGGCCGCTACAAGATGGATACCAAGCTTAAGGGACCTAAGCTACGAAGAAAGACTAAATAAACTGAATCTACCAACTTTACAGGAGAGAAGGAAAAGAGGTGACATGATAATGCTATATAAGTGCATATCAGGAAAGGAGAAAATAGACATAAATGATTACTTAACATATGGAGAAGCATCAGCAAGAGGACACTGCAAAAAACTGCATAAGAAGAGAGGTGATAAAGACGTAAGGAAATTCGGTTTCCCAAACAGAGCAATTGATCAATGGAATGCACTACCGAATGAAATAGTGTGTGCCAAAACAATTCACAAATTTAAGGATATGTACGATAAATATGGTTTAAGACACGGGACAGTACGAGCTTGACTCATTCCTGTAAAGATACAATTAGGTAAGAATTAGGTAAGAACACATATTCAGTGTATATAGGGAGAATGAATTATCTTTTTCAAGTTATTGTAATGATGGGTTTATATGTAATCATAGCACTGAGTAACAGGAAAATATAAGTTCAACTAGTTTTTGACTGATCTGTAACCTAGCACAGAACAGACTACAAAGTTCAAAATCATCTAAAACAAGGGTATAGTAATTCTGTCATGTAAACCATGGATACATTAATTAAACACAGAAATATCTAGGTCTAGTTAACTGACATCTATAATATACACACTTGCTAAAATTAAAATTACACTTGATTATATAACAAACATTCTCAATTCAGTCTTACAAATTTATAGTGCTTAGTAAAGTTGAAGCCTATTAAGAGTGTTGTGTGCTAATATTATCTATAACACTGATAGTATGTTGCAAATTACCCGAGAAAAATGAAAAAGCCGATGTTTTTTCTGGTGACCTTCAGTGTCAGCCGTGATAAGTGCAGTAACTACAGTGTGACCCCCTTCTCCTGACTTCTGAGCACTGTATTCGTGGTTTCATTATCCGAACATCCATCTAGTTTGGTGTTCCTTGAGCCTTGCTTCAGAATATTTCAGAGATTTGTAGTCCAGCCTTCCATTATTACAACAGCTCTTCCACCTTAACCTGGTCCAGATTTTCATCATCTTTCCAGCTTCATTTAGTTCAGTGGCATAAAAAGGCAGTACAACAGCTCTACATCATTTCCATAGCACTTCTTACTGATGAGCATCATATTCTTATTTTAATTTGTTTCATCTCAGCAGTCAAGATTGAGATGAAAGCAATATTAGGCCAGTTTAAAGTGAAAAGAGTACAGTGTTTCATTAGTCTGCCCTCCCTATATTACAGTGTTCTGTTGATCTCTTTCATAATATTCCAATGTTCCATTAATTTGGCTTCCCATCACTGTCCTCACCCAAAGTTCTTATATTCTAGTCTTACAGTATTCCAGTGTTTCACAATTCCTTCCTCTCACCGTTCTGGCATTTCATTGCTCGGACATTCCATTATTCCATCCTTGGCTTCTACAAATAAAATTGTTTAAATCCTGTGCCATGTGCATTTAACCTCTTCATTACAGTGACATCTTCTTTATTTGACTCTTGCCACCACCAGATTATTACATTTATTTTAGAGGTGTCACTCACTGAGCAAGGGGTTAGTGATGGCAAGGGTGAAATATAAAGGCACTAATGTATTCATGAATCAACTGAATTTTAGATAAGGTATAAAGAATCAAGAATTGCAACATATTACACCTACAGAAGCTACAAGATAAATTACAATAAGTATCATATGGTCTTTGGTTAAAATCATTACCTGTCAAACTTTGTCTATTTCCTGATGCTGCATACTATGAGGACAAAAGGACCTCCCAATATTTAAGTCCCTGTTCAGTGACAACCCCTCTTCCCATGACTTACCATCCTTACCCACATACTCAAGTACCTTGGGTCATATTCATGTGAACTTAGGAAGCAGCTTTTTCTTGAGGAGGAATTATAATATTAACTAAGAAAAATCTAAAAGTCAAGGAAATAAAACTAGATATACCATCACAAGTAGAACTGATTGCAGTAGAGATCGACACATCTGAAGGTAAAGTAATTGTAGCCAATTTGTACATGCCACCCAGATCAAACACATGGGAAAGAGATGAATATGAGGACCTGGCAGAGAGTACAATTCAGAGTATAAGATCATTGCTACATAAAATGGAAGAGAAATCGGAAAGAATTATACTAACTGGGGACTTCAATACAACTATAAATTGGAATACTCTAGATACAAATAGCCAAGAAAGCTGTTGGGACCAGAAGCTCCTGGATCTCGTACAAGAGTTTTTCTTAACGCAACATGTGAGGGAAACCACCAGAAAAAGAGGACTTGATGTACCTTCAGTGCTAGATCTAATATTTACTAGGAAAGAAAATGATATTGACAGTTTAATATATCACCCTCCACTCGGCAAAAGCGATCATGCAGTACTAAATTATAACTTCAGGATAGCATATGACATAGTAAACAGCAATGACAGTTACAAAAGGAGCCTAAACTATAAAAAGGGAAATTATCAAGACCTAAAGAAGTATTTCTTAGAAGTTGATTGGGAAAATGAGCTTAGAGGACAAGATTTAAATGCTGTATATAAAAATTTTTGCGAATTTTATGAAATAGGAGTCCAGAAGTACATCCCACAGCACAAAGAAGCAGATAAGAAAATACAGAAATGGTTTAATACAGAATGTAAAAAATCAAAAGAAAGAAGAGATTTGTTGTGGAATAGATACAGAAGACACAATAGTGAAAGGACGTATAATAATTACAAACAGGCAAGAAACGACTATACAAGAATAAGGAGGGAAACCCAAAAACAGTTTGAGGAGGATATAATAAATAAAAGTGGTGATCAACCAAAGCTGTTTTACAGCTATATCAGAAGCAAAACCAAAGTAAAAGATATAATACAATCCATTACGGACGAGGGAATCACTTATACACAAGAGAAAGATATTTGTGAAGCACTAAATAAGAATTTCCAATTAGTTTTTACAGAAGAAAAAAATTTTGAGAGGGACTATGTGGAACACGCATGTCCACACATACTACCAGATATACAAATAGCAGAAAAAGTAATACAGAAGTTAAGTAGATTAGACAGAGGAAAAGCAAGTGGTCCTGATGAAATTTCATGTTGGGTATTACGAGAATGTGCAAAGGAGTAAAGTAAACCATTATTTATAAATTTCAAGAAATCCTTGAGTCAAGGTAAACTACCTGATATTTGGAAAAAAGCAAATATTGTCCCCTTATTCAAGAAGGGAAATAGACAAAATCCACTCAACTACCGACCAGTATCACTGACCAGTGTTGTAAGCAAAGTATTAGAAAAACTTATAAGAAAAGCTTGGGTAAATCATCTAGAAGAACACAGTATGATAACAGAAAGACAGTTTGGTTTCAGATAAGGAAAATCATGTGTTACTAATCTGTTGAGCTACTATGACAGAGTAACAAACACAATACAGGAAAGGGAAGGATGGGTGGACAGTATCTATTTAGATTTCAAGAAAGCTTTTGACACAGTACCACACCAAAGACTTTTATGGAAACTGTACCATCAAGGAGGAATTCGAGGCAAACTGTTTTGTTGGATGCAAGACTTTCTCATAAAAAGAGAAATGAGGACAGTACTAAGAGGAAACTACTCATCAGGGAAAGAAATGACTAGTGGAGTACCACAGGGTTCAGTGCTGGCACCAATCATGTTTTTAGTGTATACTAATGATATAATCAGTAACCCTGGAAATGAGAGCTATCTGAATATGTTTGCAGATGATGCAAAAATACAAAGGAGAATTACTAACACAGACTCTTGTAAAGAGCTACAAGAAGAATTAAATCAACTTCATGAATGGAATAGTACATGGCAAATGGAATTCCATGTGGACAAGTGTCATGTAATCAAGTTTGGTAAAAGTGGAAGAAGACCTGATTGGGATTATAAGTTAGGAAATAAAACCCTATACACATCAGAAAGAGAGAAAGACCTAGGTGTGATTATCAATAACAGACTATCTCCGGCTGACCACATCAGCGAGAAGGTACGGAACATGTATACACTGCTTGCAAATATGAGAATAGCATTCACATACATAAATGAAGACATGCTAAGAAGGATAATAACATCATTCATTAGACCAACCCTGGAATATGCAGCAGTAGTCTGGAGTCCTCATCTCAAAAAGCATATAGACAAGATTGAAAAAGTTCAAAGGGCCGCTACAAGATGGATACCAAGCTTAAGGGACCTAAGCTACGAAGAAAGACTAAATAAACTGAATCTACCAACTTTACAGGAGAGAAGGAAAAGAGGTGACATGATAATGCTATATAAGTGCATATCAGGAAAGGAGAAAATAGACATAAATGATTACTTAACATATGGAGAAGCATCAGCAAGAGGACACTGCAAAAAACTGCATAAGAAGAGAGGTGATAAAGACGTAAGGAAATTCGGTTTCCCAAACAGAGCAATTGATCAATGGAATGCACTACCGAATGAAATAGTGTGTGCCAAAACAATTCACAAATTTAAGGATATGTACGATAAATATGGTTTAAGACACGGGACAGTACGAGCTTGACTCATTCCTGTAAAGATACAATTAGGTAAGAATTAGGTAAGAACACATATTCAGTGTATATAGGGAGAATGAATTATCTTTTTCAAGTTATTGTAATGATGGGTTTATATGTAATCATAGCACTGAGTAACAGGAAAATATAAGTTCAACTAGTTTTTGACTGATCTGTAACCTAGCACAGAACAGACTACAAAGTTCAAAATCATCTAAAACAAGGGTATAGTAATTCTGTCATGTAAACCATGGATACATTAATTAAACACAGAAATATCTAGGTCTAGTTAACTGACATCTATAATATACACACTTGCTAAAATTAAAATTACACTTGATTATATAACAAACATTCTCAATTCAGTCTTACAAATTTATAGTGCTTAGTAAAGTTGAAGCCTATTAAGAGTGTTGTGTGCTAATATTATCTATAACACTGATAGTATGTTGCAAATTACCCGAGAAAAATGAAAAAGCCGATGTTTTTTCTGGTGACCTTCAGTGTCAGCCGTGATAAGTGCAGTAACTACAGTGTGACCCCCTTCTCCTGACTTCTGAGCACTGTATTCGTGGTTTCATTATCCGAACATCCATCTAGTTTGGTGTTCCTTGAGCCTTGCTTCAGAATATTTCAGAGATTTGTAGTCCAGCCTTCCATTATTACAACAGCTCTTCCACCTTAACCTGGTCCAGATTTTCATCATCTTTCCAGCTTCATTTAGTTCAGTGGCATAAAAAGGCAGTACAACAGCTCTACATCATTTCCATAGCACTTCTTACTGATGAGCATCATATTCTTATTTTAATTTGTTTCATCTCAGCAGTCAAGATTGAGATGAAAGCAATATTAGGCCAGTTTAAAGTGAAAAGAGTACAGTGTTTCATTAGTCTGCCCTCCCTATATTACAGTGTTCTGTTGATCTCTTTCATAATATTCCAATGTTCCATTAATTTGGCTTCCCATCACTGTCCTCACCCAAAGTTCTTATATTCTAGTCTTACAGTATTCCAGTGTTTCACAATTCCTTCCTCTCACCGTTCTGGCATTTCATTGCTCGGACATTCCATTATTCCATCCTTGGCTTCTACAAATAAAATTGTTTAAATCCTGTGCCATGTGCATTTAACCTCTTCATTACAGTGACATCTTCTTTATTTGACTCTTGCCACCACCAGATTATTACATTTATTTTAGAGGTGTCACTCACTGAGCAAGGGGTTAGTGATGGCAAGGGTGAAATATAAAGGCACTAATGTATTCATGAATCAACTGAATTTTAGATAAGGTATAAAGAATCAAGAATTGCAACATATTACACCTACAGAAGCTACAAGATAAATTACAATAAGTATCATATGGTCTTTGGTTAAAATCATTACCTGTCAAACTTTGTCTATTTCCTGATGCTGCATACTATGAGGACAAAAGGACCTCCCAATATTTAAGTCCCTGTTCAGTGACAACCCCTCTTCCCATGACTTACCATCCTTACCCACATACTCAAGTACCTTGGGTCATATTCATGTGAACTTAGGAAGCAGCTTTTTCTTGAGGAGGAATTATAATATTAACTAAGAAAAATCTAAAAGTCAAGGAAATAAAACTAGATATACCATCACAAGTAGAACTGATTGCAGTAGAGATCGACACATCTGAAGGTAAAGTAATTGTAGCCAATTTGTACATGCCACCCAGATCAAACACATGGGAAAGAGATGAATATGAGGACTTGGCAGAGAGTACAATTCAGAGTATAAGATGATTGCTACATAAAATGGAAGAGAAATCGGAAAGAATTATACTAACTGGGGACTTCAATACAACTATAAATTGGAATACTCTAGATACAAATAGCCAAGAAAGCTGTTGGGACCAGAAGCTCCTGGATCTCGTACAAGAGTTTTTCTTAACGCAACATGTGAGGGAAACCACCAGAAAAAGAGGACTTGATGTACCTTCAGTGCTAGATCTAATATTTACTAGGAAAGAAAATGATATTGACAGTTTAATATATCACCCTCCACTCGGCAAAAGCGATCATGCAGTACTAAATTATAACTTCAGGATAGCATATGACATAGTAAACAGCAATGACAGTTACAAAAGGAGCCTAAACTATAAAAAGGGAAATTATCAAGACCTAAAGAAGTATTTCTTAGAAGTTGATTGGGAAAATGAGCTTAGAGGACAAGATTTAAATGCTGTATATAAAAATTTTTGCGAATTTTATGAAATAGGAGTCCAGAAGTACATCCCACAGCACAAAGAAGCAGATAAGAAAATACAGAAATGGTTTAATACAGAATGTAAAAAATCAAAAGAAAGAAGAGATTTGTTGTGGAATAGATACAGAAGACACAATAGTGAAAGGACGTATAATAATTACAAACAGGCAAGAAACGACTATACAAGAATAAGGAGGGAAACCCAAAAACAGTTTGAGGAGGATATAATAAATAAAAGTGGTGATCAACCAAAGCTGTTTTACAGCTATATCAGAAGCAAAACCAAAGTAAAAGATATAATACAATCCATTACGGACGAGGGAATCACTTATACACAAGAGAAAGATATTTGTGAAGCACTAAATAAGAATTTCCAATTAGTTTTTACAGAAGAAAAAAATTTTGAGAGGGACTATGTGGAACACGCATGTCCACACATACTACCAGATATACAAATAGCAGAAAAAGTAATACAGAAGTTAAGTAGATTAGACAGAGGAAAAGCAAGTGGTCCTGATGAAATTTCATGTTGGGTATTACGAGAATGTGCAAAGGAGTAAAGTAAACCATTATTTATAAATTTCAAGAAATCCTTGAGTCAAGGTAAACTACCTGATATTTGGAAAAAAGCAAATATTGTCCCCTTATTCAAGAAGGGAAATAGACAAAATCCACTCAACTACCGACCAGTATCACTGACCAGTGTTGTAAGCAAAGTATTAGAAAAACTTATAAGAAAAGCTTGGGTAAATCATCTAGAAGAACACAGTATGATAACAGAAAGACAGTTTGGTTTCAGATAAGGAAAATCATGTGTTACTAATCTGTTGAGCTACTATGACAGAGTAACAAACACAATACAGGAAAGGGAAGGATGGGTGGACAGTATCTATTTAGATTTCAAGAAAGCTTTTGACACAGTACCACACCAAAGACTTTTATGGAAACTGTACCATCAAGGAGGAATTCGAGGCAAACTGTTTTGTTGGATGCAAGACTTTCTCATAAAAAGAGAAATGAGGACAGTACTAAGAGGAAACTACTCATCAGGGAAAGAAATGACTAGTGGAGTACCACAGGGTTCAGTGCTGGCACCAATCATGTTTTTAGTGTATACTAATGATATAATCAGTAACCCTGGAAATGAGAGCTATCTGAATATGTTTGCAGATGATGCAAAAATACAAAGGAGAATTACTAACACAGACTCTTGTAAAGAGCTACAAGAAGAATTAAATCAACTTCATGAATGGAATAGTACATGGCAAATGGAATTCCATGTGGACAAGTGTCATGTAATCAAGTTTGGTAAAAGTGGAAGAAGACCTGATTGGGATTATAAGTTAGGAAATAAAACCCTATACACATCAGAAAGAGAGAAAGACCTAGGTGTGATTATCAATAACAGACTATCTCCGGCTGACCACATCAGCGAGAAGGTACGGAACATGTATACACTGCTTGCAAATATGAGAATAGCATTCACATACATAAATGAAGACATGCTAAGAAGGATAATAACATCATTCATTAGACCAACCCTGGAATATGCAGCAGTAGTCTGGAGTCCTCATCTCAAAAAGCATATAGACAAGATTGAAAAAGTTCAAAGGGCCGCTACAAGATGGATACCAAGCTTAAGGGACCTAAGCTACGAAGAAAGACTAAATAAACTGAATCTACCAACTTTACAGGAGAGAAGGAAAAGAGGTGACATGATAATGCTATATAAGTGCATATCAGGAAAGGAGAAAATAGACATAAATGATTACTTAACATATGGAGAAGCATCAGCAAGAGGACACTGCAAAAAACTGCATAAGAAGAGAGGTGATAAAGACGTAAGGAAATTCGGTTTCCCAAACAGAGCAATTGATCAATGGAATGCACTACCGAATGAAATAGTGTGTGCCAAAACAATTCACAAATTTAAGGATATGTACGATAAATATGGTTTAAGACACGGGACAGTACGAGCTTGACTCATTCCTGTAAAGATACAATTAGGTAAGAATTAGGTAAGAACACATATTCAGTGTATATAGGGAGAATGAATTATCTTTTTCAAGTTATTGTAATGATGGGTTTATATGTAATCATAGCACTGAGTAACAGGAAAATATAAGTTCAACTAGTTTTTGACTGATCTGTAACCTAGCACAGAACAGACTACAAAGTTCAAAATCATCTAAAACAAGGGTATAGTAATTCTGTCATGTAAACCATGGATACATTAATTAAACACAGAAATATCTAGGTCTAGTTAACTGACATCTATAATATACACACTTGCTAAAATTAAAATTACACTTGATTATATAACAAACATTCTCAATTCAGTCTTACAAATTTATAGTGCTTAGTAAAGTTGAAGCCTATTAAGAGTGTTGTGTGCTAATATTATCTATAACACTGATAGTATGTTGCAAATTACCCGAGAAAAATGAAAAAGCCGATGTTTTTTCTGGTGACCTTCAGTGTCAGCCGTGATAAGTGCAGTAACTACAGTGTGACCCCCTTCTCCTGACTTCTGAGCACTGTATTCGTGGTTTCATTATCCGAACATCCATCTAGTTTGGTGTTCCTTGAGCCTTGCTTCAGAATATTTCAGAGATTTGTAGTCCAGCCTTCCATTATTACAACAGCTCTTCCACCTTAACCTGGTCCAGATTTTCATCATCTTTCCAGCTTCATTTAGTTCAGTGGCATAAAAAGGCAGTACAACAGCTCTACATCATTTCCATAGCACTTCTTACTGATGAGCATCATATTCTTATTTTAATTTGTTTCATCTCAGCAGTCAAGATTGAGATGAAAGCAATATTAGGCCAGTTTAAAGTGAAAAGAGTACAGTGTTTCATTAGTCTGCCCTCCCTATATTACAGTGTTCTGTTGATCTCTTTCATAATATTCCAATGTTCCATTAATTTGGCTTCCCATCACTGTCCTCACCCAAAGTTCTTATATTCTAGTCTTACAGTATTCCAGTGTTTCACAATTCCTTCCTCTCACCGTTCTGGCATTTCATTGCTCGGACATTCCATTATTCCATCCTTGGCTTCTACAAATAAAATTGTTTAAATCCTGTGCCATGTGCATTTAACCTCTTCATTACAGTGACATCTTCTTTATTTGACTCTTGCCACCACCAGATTATTACATTTATTTTAGAGGTGTCACTCACTGAGCAAGGGGTTAGTGATGGCAAGGGTGAAATATAAAGGCACTAATGTATTCATGAATCAACTGAATTTTAGATAAGGTATAAAGAATCAAGAATTGCAACATATTACACCTACAGAAGCTACAAGATAAATTACAATAAGTATCATATGGTCTTTGGTTAAAATCATTACCTGTCAAACTTTGTCTATTTCCTGATGCTGCATACTATGAGGACAAAAGGACCTCCCAATATTTAAGTCCCTGTTCAGTGACAACCCCTCTTCCCATGACTTACCATCCTTACCCACATACTCAAGTACCTTGGGTCATATTCATGTGAACTTAGGAAGCAGCTTTTTCTTGAGGAGGAATTATAATATTAACTAAGAAAAATCTAAAAGTCAAGGAAATAAAACTAGATATACCATCACAAGTAGAACTGATTGCAGTAGAGATCGACACATCTGAAGGTAAAGTAATTGTAGCCAATTTGTACATGCCACCCAGATCAAACACATGGGAAAGAGATGAATATGAGGACTTGGCAGAGAGTACAATTCAGAGTATAAGATGATTGCTACATAAAATGGAAGAGAAATCGGAAAGAATTATACTAACTGGGGACTTCAATACAACTATAAATTGGAATACTCTAGATACAAATAGCCAAGAAAGCTGTTGGG
This sequence comes from Coenobita brevimanus, assembly GCF_032717465.1. Taxonomy (NCBI): domain Eukaryota; kingdom Metazoa; phylum Arthropoda; class Malacostraca; order Decapoda; family Coenobitidae; genus Coenobita; species Coenobita brevimanus. Next base: position 19,774 of record NW_027642237.1, read on the forward strand.
ACCAGAAGCTCCTGGATCTCGTACAAGAGTTTTTCTTAACGCAACATGTGAGGGAAACCACCAGAAAAAGAGGACTTGATGTACCTTCAGTGCTAGATCTAATATTTACTAGGAAAGAAAATGATATTGACAGTTTAATATATCACCCTCCACTCGGCAAAAGCGATCATGCAGTACTAAATTATAACTTCAGGATAGCATATGACATAGTAAACAGCAATGACAGTTACAAAAGGAGCCTAAACTATAAAAAGGGAAATTATCAAGACCTAAAGAAGTATTTCTTAGAAGTTGATTGGGAAAATGAGCTTAGAGGACAAGATTTAAATGCTGTATATAAAAATTTTTGCGAATTTTATGAAATAGGAGTCCAGAAGTACATCCCACAGCACAAAGAAGCAGATAAGAAAATACAGAAATGGTTTAATACAGAATGTAAAAAATCAAAAGAAAGAAGAGATTTGTTGTGGAATAGATACAGAAGACACAATAGTGAAAGGACGTATAATAATTACAAACAGGCAAGAAACGACTATACAAGAATAAGGAGGGAAACCCAAAAACAGTTTGAGGAGGATATAATAAATAAAAGTGGTGATCAACCAAAGCTGTTTTACAGCTATATCAGAAGCAAAACCAAAGTAAAAGATATAATACAATCCATTACGGACGAGGGAATCACTTATACACAAGAGAAAGATATTTGTGAAGCACTAAATAAGAATTTCCAATTAGTTTTTACAGAAGAAAAAAATTTTGAGAGGGACTATGTGGAACACGCATGTCCACACATACTACCAGATATACAAATAGCAGAAAAAGTAATACAGAAGTTAAGTAGATTAGACAGAGGAAAAGCAAGTGGTCCTGATGAAATTTCATGTTGGGTATTACGAGAATGTGCAAAGGAGTAAAGTAAACCATTATTTATAAATTTCAAGAAATCCTTGAGTCAAGGTAAACTACCTGATATTTGGAAAAAAGCAAATATTGTCCCCTTATTCAAGAAGGGAAATAGACAAAATCCACTCAACTACCGACCAGTATCACTGACCAGTGTTGTAAGCAAAGTATTAGAAAAACTTATAAGAAAAGCTTGGGTAAATCATCTAGAAGAACACAGTATGATAACAGAAAGACAGTTTGGTTTCAGATAAGGAAAATCATGTGTTACTAATCTGTTGAGCTACTATGACAGAGTAACAAACACAATACAGGAAAGGGAAGGATGGGTGGACAGTATCTATTTAGATTTCAAGAAAGCTTTTGACACAGTACCACACCAAAGACTTTTATGGAAACTGTACCATCAAGGAGGAATTCGAGGCAAACTGTTTTGTTGGATGCAAGACTTTCTCATAAAAAGAGAAATGAGGACAGTACTAAGAGGAAACTACTCATCAGGGAAAGAAATGACTAGTGGAGTACCACAGGGTTCAGTGCTGGCACCAATCATGTTTTTAGTGTATACTAATGATATAATCAGTAACCCTGGAAATGAGAGCTATCTGAATATGTTTGCAGATGATGCAAAAATACAAAGGAGAATTACTAACACAGACTCTTGTAAAGAGCTACAAGAAGAATTAAATCAACTTCATGAATGGAATAGTACATGGCAAATGGAATTCCATGTGGACAAGTGTCATGTAATCAAGTTTGGTAAAAGTGGAAGAAGACCTGATTGGGATTATAAGTTAGGAAATAAAACCCTATACACATCAGAAAGAGAGAAAGACCTAGGTGTGATTATCAATAACAGACTATCTCCGGCTGACCACATCAGCGAGAAGGTACGGAACATGTATACACTGCTTGCAAATATGAGAATAGCATTCACATACATAAATGAAGACATGCTAAGAAGGATAATAACATCATTCATTAGACCAACCCTGGAATATGCAGCAGTAGTCTGGAGTCCTCATCTCAAAAAGCATATAGACAAGATTGAAAAAGTTCAAAGGGCCGCTACAAGATGGATACCAAGCTTAAGGGACCTAAGCTACGAAGAAAGACTAAATAAACTGAATCTACCAACTTTACAGGAGAGAAGGAAAAGAGGTGACATGATAATGCTATATAAGTGCATATCAGGAAAGGAGAAAATAGACATAAATGATTACTTAACATATGGAGAAGCATCAGCAAGAGGACACTGCAAAAAACTGCATAAGAAGAGAGGTGATAAAGACGTAAGGAAATTCGGTTTCCCAAACAGAGCAATTGATCAATGGAATGCACTACCGAATGAAATAGTGTGTGCCAAAACAATTCACAAATTTAAGGATATGTACGATAAATATGGTTTAAGACACGGGACAGTACGAGCTTGACTCATTCCTGTAAAGATACAATTAGGTAAGAATTAGGTAAGAACACATATTCAGTGTATATAGGGAGAATGAATTATCTTTTTCAAGTTATTGTAATGATGGGTTTATATGTAATCATAGCACTGAGTAACAGGAAAATATAAGTTCAACTAGTTTTTGACTGATCTGTAACCTAGCACAGAACAGACTACAAAGTTCAAAATCATCTAAAACAAGGGTATAGTAATTCTGTCATGTAAACCATGGATACATTAATTAAACACAGAAATATCTAGGTCTAGTTAACTGACATCTATAATATACACACTTGCTAAAATTAAAATTACACTTGATTATATAACAAACATTCTCAATTCAGTCTTACAAATTTATAGTGCTTAGTAAAGTTGAAGCCTATTAAGAGTGTTGTGTGCTAATATTATCTATAACACTGATAGTATGTTGCAAATTACCCGAGAAAAATGAAAAAGCCGATGTTTTTTCTGGTGACCTTCAGTGTCAGCCGTGATAAGTGCAGTAACTACAGTGTGACCCCCTTCTCCTGACTTCTGAGCACTGTATTCGTGGTTTCATTATCCGAACATCCATCTAGTTTGGTGTTCCTTGAGCCTTGCTTCAGAATATTTCAGAGATTTGTAGTCCAGCCTTCCATTATTACAACAGCTCTTCCACCTTAACCTGGTCCAGATTTTCATCATCTTTCCAGCTTCATTTAGTTCAGTGGCATAAAAAGGCAGTACAACAGCTCTACATCATTTCCATAGCACTTCTTACTGATGAGCATCATATTCTTATTTTAATTTGTTTCATCTCAGCAGTCAAGATTGAGATGAAAGCAATATTAGGCCAGTTTAAAGTGAAAAGAGTACAGTGTTTCATTAGTCTGCCCTCCCTATATTACAGTGTTCTGTTGATCTCTTTCATAATATTCCAATGTTCCATTAATTTGGCTTCCCATCACTGTCCTCACCCAAAGTTCTTATATTCTAGTCTTACAGTATTCCAGTGTTTCACAATTCCTTCCTCTCACCGTTCTGGCATTTCATTGCTCGGACATTCCATTATTCCATCCTTGGCTTCTACAAATAAAATTGTTTAAATCCTGTGCCATGTGCATTTAACCTCTTCATTACAGTGACATCTTCTTTATTTGACTCTTGCCACCACCAGATTATTACATTTATTTTAGAGGTGTCACTCACTGAGCAAGGGGTTAGTGATGGCAAGGGTGAAATATAAAGGCACTAATGTATTCATGAATCAACTGAATTTTAGATAAGGTATAAAGAATCAAGAATTGCAACATATTACACCTACAGAAGCTACAAGATAAATTACAATAAGTATCATATGGTCTTTGGTTAAAATCATTACCTGTCAAACTTTGTCTATTTCCTGATGCTGCATACTATGAGGACAAAAGGACCTCCCAATATTTAAGTCCCTGTTCAGTGACAACCCCTCTTCCCATGACTTACCATCCTTACCCACATACTCAAGTACCTTGGGTCATATTCATGTGAACTTAGGAAGCAGCTTTTTCTTGAGGAGGAATTATAATATTAACTAAGAAAAATCTAAAAGTCAAGGAAATAAAACTAGATATACCATCACAAGTAGAACTGATTGCAGTAGAGATCGACACATCTGAAGGTAAAGTAATTGTAGCCAATTTGTACATGCCACCCAGATCAAACACATGGGAAAGAGATGAATATGAGGACCTGGCAGAGAGTACAATTCAGAGTATAAGATCATTGCTACATAAAATGGAAGAGAAATCGGAAAGAATTATACTAACTGGGGACTTCAATACAACTATAAATTGGAATACTCTAGATACAAATAGCCAAGAAAGCTGTTGGGACCAGAAGCTCCTGGATCTCGTACAAGAGTTTTTCTTAACGCAACATGTGAGGGAAACCACCAGAAAAAGAGGACTTGATGTACCTTCAGTGCTAGATCTAATATTTACTAGGAAAGAAAATGATATTGACAGTTTAATATATCACCCTCCACTCGGCAAAAGCGATCATGCAGTACTAAATTATAACTTCAGGATAGCATATGACATAGTAAACAGCAATGACAGTTACAAAAGGAGCCTAAACTATAAAAAGGGAAATTATCAAGACCTAAAGAAGTATTTCTTAGAAGTTGATTGGGAAAATGAGCTTAGAGGACAAGATTTAAATGCTGTATATAAAAATTTTTGCGAATTTTATGAAATAGGAGTCCAGAAGTACATCCCACAGCACAAAGAAGCAGATAAGAAAATACAGAAATGGTTTAATACAGAATGTAAAAAATCAAAAGAAAGAAGAGATTTGTTGTGGAATAGATACAGAAGACACAATAGTGAAAGGACGTATAATAATTACAAACAGGCAAGAAACGACTATACAAGAATAAGGAGGTAAACCCAAAAACAGTTTGAGGAGGATATAATAAATAAAAGTGGTGATCAACCAAAGCTGTTTTACAGCTATATCAGAAGCAAAACCAAAGTAAAAGATATAATACAATCCATTACGGACGAGGGAATCACTTATACACAAGAGAAAGATATTTGTGAAGCACTAAATAAGAATTTCCAATTAGTTTTTACAGAAGAAAAAAATTTTGAGAGGGACTATGTGGAACACGCATGTCCACACATACTACCAGATATACAAATAGCAGAAAAAGTAATACAGAAGTTAAGTAGATTAGACAGAGGAAAAGCAAGTGGTCCTGATGAAATTTCATGTTGGGTATTACGAGAATGTGCAAAGGAGTAAAGTAAACCATTATTTATAAATTTCAAGAAATCCTTGAGTCAAGGTAAACTACCTGATATTTGGAAAAAAGCAAATATTGTCCCCTTATTCAAGAAGGGAAATAGACAAAATCCACTCAACTACCGACCAGTATCACTGACCAGTGTTGTAAGCAAAGTATTAGAAAAACTTATAAGAAAAGCTTGGGTAAATCATCTAGAAGAACACAGTATGATAACAGAAAGACAGTTTGGTTTCAGATAAGGAAAATCATGTGTTACTAATCTGTTGAGCTACTATGACAGAGTAACAAACACAATACAGGAAAGGGAAGGATGGGTGGACAGTATCTATTTAGATTTCAAGAAAGCTTTTGACACAGTACCACACCAAAGACTTTTATGGAAACTGTACCATCAAGGAGGAATTCGAGGCAAACTGTTTTGTTGGATGCAAGACTTTCTCATAAAAAGAGAAATGAGGACAGTACTAAGAGGAAACTACTCATCAGGGAAAGAAATGACTAGTGGAGTACCACAGGGTTCAGTGCTGGCACCAATCATGTTTTTAGTGTATACTAATGATATAATCAGTAACCCTGGAAATGAGAGCTATCTGAATATGTTTGCAGATGATGCAAAAATACAAAGGAGAATTACTAACACAGACTCTTGTAAAGAGCTACAAGAAGAATTAAATCAACTTCATGAATGGAATAGTACATGGCAAATGGAATTCTCCATTCCTTGAAGTTCTTTAATTCTTCTTGTAGCTCCCCTACAAAGTCTGTGCTAGTAATTCTCCTTTGTATTTTTGCATCATCTTCACAGTATTCAGATAGCTCATTTCAGTGTTACTGTTTACATCATTTATCTGCACTAAAAAACATGGATAGTGCCAGCACTTAGTACTGTGTACTCCACTAGTCACTTCTTTCCATGATGGTAGTTTCCTCTTGAGCTACTGTCCTCATTCTCTTTGTAAGAGTCTTATCAACAAGACAGTTGCCCTCATGATATTGCAACTCATGAAGTCTTTGATATGATCAAAGCTTTCTTGAATCTAAAATAGATACTGTCCTCCTTCCCACTCTATATTATGTACATTCTATGCTCATTGGCTCGTGGGTAATATTTTTATGATTTTCTTTTCTGTGAACTGTCTTTTCTTTCTAGATGATTTTGAAAGCTTACTGCTATAGTTACACACAATGCATGCGTATGGTCATTACTGATCATTGAGGATTGAGGATTTTGTCTGTTTTCCTTTTCTTGGCTAATATTCAACTTTTTCTCGGAAGTTCCTTGACTCAGGATCTCTTAAATTAAAAATAGTTTGCTAACTCCTTTGCACATTCTCAGCATATCAGGATCACTGCTTTCTGTCATCTGCAACTCCTCTGTATTACTTTTCTGTATTATATATCTGTGCATGTGGACATGCGTGTTCCATATTCTCAAAATTTTCTTCTGTAAGAGCTAATTGGAAATTGCTATTTGCTTCGCAAATAACTCTCTTGATAATATAAGTGTTCCTGTCGTGATGGATATATCCTTTACTTTGGTTTTGCTTCTGATATAACTGTAAAACAGCTTTGATTGATCACCCTACTTTATTTATTATATCCTCCTCAAACTGTTTTGAACTTCCCCTCCTTTATTGTATGAGTAAGTTTCTTACCTGACACATTATGCATTTTCCTGTGTGTCTTCTGTATTCCGCAACAAATCTCGTCTTTCTTTCTGATTTTTTACATTCTGTATTGGAACCATTTCTGTATTTTCTTATCTGCTTCTTTATGCTGTGGGATGTACTTCTGGACTCTATTTCATAAAATTCACAAAATTACATATACAGCATTCAAATCTTGTCTCCCAAGCTCATTTTCCCAATCAACTCTAAAATACTTCTTTAGATGTGATATTTCCCTTTTTTAAAGGCTCTTTTGTAACTGTCATTGCTGTTTGCTTTGCTGTCATATGCTATCCTGAAGTTACAATTGCTGCATGTCCCTTTGCCGAGTGGAAGGTGTGCATTAGAGCTGTCAGTAATCATTTCTTGCTACAATAAATATTGAATCAGCGCTGAGTACATCAAGTCCTCTTTCTAGTGGTTTCCCTCATCGTTGCGTCAAAACTCTTGTACGATCAGGAAGCTTTGATCCCAACAACTTTCTCGGCTATTTATATCTAGAGTATTCCAATTTATATTTGTATTGAAATCCCAGTTAAATACTAAATATATTCTGCTCATGTAGGATCTTATACTCTGAATTGTACTCTCTGCCAGGTCTCATTTCGTCTCTTCCCATGTGTTTGATCTTAGTGTATATCTAGTGGCTACAATGCATAGCTCAGGTATTGATACTGCAATCAGTGTATTGGTATCTAGGTTTATTTCCTTGACTTTTAGATTTTCTTAGTTAATATGTGAATTCCTCCTCCTTTTTTGGAATTTCCTGTCTCTTCTCATATATTGTTCCTCTAGGATTTAGTATGTCATTGGACATCCTTGGTGAATTTGTCTCGATTAGGCATTATTATTGTGGTTACATTCCTGACATAATCATTCATCTGAAAAACCAGATGCCATTCCATCCGCATTTGAGTACATCAACTTTAATCATCTTGTTTATATACTGTCATGACATGAGTTCCTACTAACTTCCTCCTTTTCTTCCGTCTATTTGTACCCTTTCGTACCTGCAATCTAACTTTGTAAAGAGAATTTCTTCTTGTCATCTTCTGATCTTCCTCATTTTATTTTTAACTTCCTTCCTTTTCTCTTTCCTGATTCAGTTCCTCTTGTGTTAAGGCATCTTTATCCATGCATTTTGAGCTCCTCTTTCCTGAATTCTTTGCATTTTTAGTATCTCTTCCACGTGTTTACACTCTGGAAAGTCACCTTTTGTATATGTATTTCCTATTTTGTGTTCCTCTATGTCTTTACTGAATTTCTGATACTTTCTTTCGGTAGGCTCATTGCATTGCCATCTCTTCTTGTCTTCTTGTGATCTTGTTTTAACTTCATCTCTTCTATACCAGTGATTACAATTGATTTATTATTCTGCTGAATACTCACGACTAACTTTGAATTTGACAGGTTATTCTTTGCAACTTCCTTTAATGTTTTTTCCTCCACTTATGTTTCTAAGTCTTTCTTTACTGCCATTTCAGCATAAACATTTCTGCATCATTTTGTAACTGCAGCTCCATTCACCTGTGTTATCTTCTCCTCAACTGCTCTGTCCATAAGACCTTTGCTTGTCTAATTGTCTGTCATTTTTAACTCTTCCACTCTCGTGATTAATACACAACCTTCCTGCCTCTTTCTTCTAAGCTCTTCTTCCCAATTTTCTATCTCTTCCTTTGCAAGTGCATTTGCTCTTTATTTCATCAATTTCATTTTTGAAAGCCATTTCAGACTGTGTACACATTCAACCAGTCTGTGTGAGTCTCCATTTCAGCCGGTTCTTGGTAGAATGTCATTTTAGCACTTTTATCCTTTCTTTCAGAATTTGTTTTACTGAAGCATGGATCCATTTTGTAACTACAAATGAACAGAGTGTGTACTTTACAAGTATGCACCTTTCCCATGTTTATGTGTATGAACAGGCTTAGCGATAACGCATCATGTTTAACTATTTATTTGAACAGTCTTATTTAAACTTGTAGCCTCTTTCCTTTAATAATGAAAAACCTGATCTAACCTGTCTTGAACGACTCATTCAAAGATACTATTTAAATAATACCTCTGTACGTGTTGAAGCTGTATGAGCGACAAATACGTCACACCTCGACGATACCATATTATGTGTTCTTACCTAATTCTTACCTAATTGTATCTTTACAGGAATGAATCAAGCTCGTACTGTCCCGTGTCTTAAACCATATTTATCGTACATATCCTTAAATTTGTGAATTGTTTTGGCACACACTATTTCATTCGGTAGTGCATTCCATTGATCAATTGCTCTGTTTGGGAAACCGAATTTCCTTACGTCTTTATCACCTCTCTTCTTATGCAGTTTTTTGCAGTGTCCTCTTGCTGATGCTTCTCCATATGTTAAGTAATCATTTATGTCTATTTTCTCCTTTCCTGATATGCACTTATATAGCATTATCATGTCACCTCTTTTCCTTCTCTCCTGTAAAGTTGGTAGATTCAGTTTATTTAGTCTTTCTTCGTAGCTTAGGTCCCTTAAGCTTGGTATCCATCTTGTAGCGGCCCTTTGAACTTTTTCAATCTTGTCTATATGCTTTTTGAGATGAGGACTCCAGACTACTGCTGCATATTCCAGGGTTGGTCTAATGAATGATGTTATTATCCTTCTTAGCATGTCTTCATTTATGTATGTGAATGCTATTCTCATATTTGCAAGCAGTGTATACATGTTCCGTACCTTCTCGCTGATGTGGTCAGCCGGAGATAGTCTGTTATTGATAATCACACCTAGGTCTTTCTCTCTTTCTGATGTGTATAGGGTTTTATTTCCTAACTTATAATCCCAATCAGGTCTTCTTCCACTTTTACCAAACTTGATTACATGACACTTGTCCACATGGAATTCCGTTTGTCATGTACTATTCCATTCATGAAGTTGATTTAATTCTTCTTGTAGCTCTTTACAAGAGTCTGTGTTAGTAATTCTCCTTTGTATTTTTGCATCATCTGCAAAAATATTCAGATAGCTCTCATTTCCAGGGTTACTGATTATATCATTAGTATACACTAAAAACATGATTGGTGCCAGCACTGAACCCTGTGGTACTCCACTAGTCATTTCTTTCCCTGATGAGTAGTTTCCTCTTAGTACTGTCCTCATTTCTCTTTTTATGAGAAAGTCTTGCATCCAACAAAACAGTTTGCCTCGAATTCCTCCTTGATGGTACAGTTTCCATAAAAGTCTTTGGTGTGGTACTGTGTCAAAAGCTTTCTTGAAATCTAAATAGATACTGTCCACCCATCCTTCCCTTTCCTGTATTGTGTTTGTTACTCTGTCATAGTAGCTGAATGATTAGTAACACATGATTTTCCTTATCTGAAACCAAACTGTCTTTTCTTTTCTTTTTTTATCATACTCTGTTCTTCTAGATGATTTACCCAAGCTTTTCTTATAAGTTTTTCTAATACTTTTGCTTACAACACTGGTCAGTGATACTGGCCTGGTAGCTGAGTGGATTTTGTCTATTTCCCTTCTTGAATAAGGGGACAATATTTGCTTTTTCCTAAATATCAGGTAGTTTACCTTGACTCAAGGATTTCTTGAAATTTATAAATAATGGTTTACTTTACTCCTTTGCACATTCTCGTAATACCCAACATGAAATTTCATCAGGACCACTTGCTTTTCCTCTGTCTAATCTACTTAACTTCTGTATTACTTTTTCTGCTATTTGTATATCTGGTTGTATGTGTGGACATGCGTGTTCCACATAGTCCCTCTCAAAATTTTTTTTTTTTCTGTAAAAACTAATTGGAAACTCTTATTTAGTGCTTCACAAATATCTTCTCTTTTGTGTATAAGTGATTCCCTCGTCCGTAATGGATTATATTATATCTTTTACTTTGGTTTTGCTTCTTGATATAGCTGTAAAACAGCTTTGGTTGATCACCAATTTTTATTTATTATATCCTCCCCTCAAACTGTTTTTGGGTCTCCCTCCTTATTCTTGTATAGTCGTTTCTTGCCTGTTTGTAATTATTATACGTCCTTTCACTATTCTGTCCTCTGTATCTATTCCACAACAAATCTCTTCTTTCTTTTGATTTTTTACATTCTGTATTAAACCATTTCTGTATTTTCTTATCTGCTTCTTTGTGCTGTGGGATGTACTTCTGGACTCCTATTTCATAAAATTCGCAAAAAATTTTATATACAGCATTTAAATCTTGTCCTCTAAGCTCATTTTCCCAATCAACTTCTAAGAAATACTTCTTCAGGTCTTGATAATTTCCCTTTTTATAGTTTAGGCTCCTTTTGTAACTGTCATTGCTATTTACTATGTCATATGCTATCCTGAAGTTATAATTTAGTACTGCATGATCGCTTTTGCCGAGTGGAGGGTGATATATTAAACTGTCAATATCATTTTCTTTCCTAGTAAATATTAGATCTAGCACTGAAGGTACATCAAGTCCTCTTTTTCTGGTGGTTTCCCTCACATGTTGCGTTAAGAAAATCTCTTGTACGAAATCCAGGAGCTTCTGCTCCCAACAGCTTTCTTGGCTATTTGTATCTAGAGTATTCCAATTTATAGTTGTATTGAAGTCCCCAGTTAGTATAATTCTTTCCGATTTCTCTTCCATTTTATGTAGCAATGATCTTATACTCTGAATTGTACTCTCTGCCAGGTCCTCATACTCATCTCTTTCCCATGTGTTTGATCTGGGTGGCATGTACAAATTGGCTACAATTACTTTACCTTCAGATGTGTCGATCTCTACTGCAATCAGTTCTACTTGTGATGGTATATCTAGTTTTATTTGCTTGACTTTTAGATTTTTCTTAGTTAATATTATAATTCCTCCTCAAGAAAAAGCTGCTTCCTAAGTTCACATGAATATGACCCAAGGTACTTGAGTATGTGGGTAAGGATGGTAAGTCATGGGAAGAGGGGTTGTCACTGAACAGGGACTTAAATATTGGGAGGTCCTTTTGTCCTCATAGTATGCAGCATCAGGAAATAGACAAAGTTTGACAGGTAATGATTTTAACCAAAGACCATATGATGGCCTATTGTAATTTATATTGTATCTTCTGTGGGTGTAATATGTTGCAATTCTTGTTTCTTTATACCTTATCTAAAATTCAGTTGATTCATGAATACATTAGTGCCTTTATATTTCACCCTTTGCCATCACTAACCCCTTGCTCAGTGAGTGACACCTCTAAAATAAATGTAATAATCTGGTGGTGGCAAGAGTCAAATAAAGAAGATGTCACTGTAATGAAGAGGTTAAATGCACATGGCACAGGATTTAAACAATTTTATTTGTAGAAGCCAAGGATGGAATAATGGAATGTCCGAGCAATGAAATGCCAGAACGGTGAGAGGAAGGAATTGTGAAACACTGGAATACTGTAAGACTAGAATATAAGTAGAACCTCTTGGGTGAGGACAGTGATGGGAAGCCAAATTAATGGAACATTGGAATATTATGAAAGAGATCAACAGAACACTGTAATATAGGGAGGGCAGACTAATGAAACACTGTACTCTTTTCACTTTAAGCTGGCCTAATATTGCTTTCATCTCAATCTTGACTGCTGAGATGAAACAAATTAAAATAAGAATATGATGCTCATCAGTAAGAAGTGCTATGGAAATGATGTAGAGCTGTTGTACTGCCTTTTTATGCCACTGAACTAAATGAAGCTGGAAAGATGATGAAAATCTGGACCAGGTTAAGGTGGAAGAGCTATTGTAATAATGGAAGGCTGGACAATTAAGCAACTGAAATATTCTAAAGCAAGGCTCAAGGAACACCAAACTAGATGGATGTTCGGATAATGAAACCACGAATACAGTGCTCAGAAGTCAGGAGAAGGGGGTCACACTGTAGTTACTGCACTTATCACGGCTGACACTGAAGGTCACCAGAAAAAACATCGGCTTTTTCATTTTTCTCGGGTAATTTGCAACATACTATCAGTGTTATAGATAATATTAGCACACAACACTCTTAATAGGCTTCAACTTTACTAAGCACTATAAATTTGTAAGACTGAATTGAGAATGTTTGTTATATAATCAAGTGTAATTTTAATTTTAGCAAATGTGTATATTATAGATGTCAGTTAACTAGACCTAGATATTTCTGTGTTTAATTAATGTATCCATGGTTTACATGACAGAATTACTATACCTTTGTTTTAGATGATTTTGAACTTTGTAGTCTGTTCTGTGCTAGGTTACAGATCAGTCAAAAACTAGTTGAACTTATATTTTCCTGTTACTCAGTGCTGTGATTACATATAAACCCATCATTACAATAACTTGAAAAAGATAATTCATTCTCCCTATATACACTGAATATGTGTTCTTACCTAATTCTTACCTAATTGTATCTTTACAGGAATGAATCAAGCTCGTACTGTCCCGTGTCTTAAACCATATTTATCGTACATATCCTTAAATTTGTGAATTGTTTTGGCACACACTATTTCATTCGGTAGTGCATTCCATTGATCAATTGCTCTGTTTGGGAAACCGAATTTCCTTACGTCTTTATCACCTCTCTTCTTATGCAGTTTTTTGCAGTGTCCTCTTGCTGATGCTTCTCCATATGTTAAGTAATCATTTATATCTATTTTCTCCCTTTCCTCTATATGCACTTATATAGCATTATCATGTCACCTCTTTTCCTTCTCTCCTGTAAAGTTGGTAGATTCAGTTTATTTAGTCTTTCTTCGTAGCTTAGGTCCCTTAAGCTTGGTATCCATCTTGTAGCGGCCCTTTGAACTTTTTCAATCTTGTCTATATGCTTTTTGAGATGAGGACTCCAGACTACTGCTGCATATTCCAGGGTTGGTCTAATGAATGATGTTATTATCCTTCTTAGCATGTCTTCATTTATGTATGTGAATGCTATTCTCATATTTGCAACCAGTGTATACATGTTCCGTACCTTCTCGCTACAGATGTGGTCAGCTTCTGGAGATAGTCTGTTATTGATAATCACACCTAGGTCTTTCTCTCTTTCTGATGTGTATAGGGTTTTATTTCCTAACTTATAATCCCAATCAGGTCTTCTTCCACCTTTACCAAACTTGATTACATGACACTTGTCCACATGGAATTCCATTTGTCATGTACTATTCCATTCATGAAGTTGATTTAATTCTTCTTGTAGCTCTTTACAAGAGTCTGTGTTAGTAATTCTCCTTTGTATTTTTGCATCATCTGCAAACATATTCAGATAGCTCTCATTTCCAGGGTTACTGATTATATCATTAGTATACACCCAAAAACATGATTGGTGCTGCTAGCACTGAACTCCTGTGGTACTCCACTAGTCATTTCTTTCCCTGATGAGTAGTTTCTCTCCTTAGTACTGTCCTCATTTCTCTTTTTATGAGAAAGTCTTGCATCCAGCAAAACAGTTTGCCTCGAATTCCTCCTTGATGGTACAGTTTCCATAAAAGTCTTTGGTGTGGTACTGTGTCAAAAGCTTTCTTGAAATCTAAATAGATACTGTCCACCCATCCTTCCCTTTCCTGTATTGTGTTTGTTACTCTGTCATAGTAGCTGAACAGATTAGTAACACATGATTTTCCTTATCTGAAACCAAACTGTCTTTCTTTTATCATAGTCTGTTCTTCTAGATGATTTACCCAAGCTTTTCTTATAAGTTTTTCTAATACTTTGCTTACAACACTGGTCAGTGATACTGGTCGGTAGCTGAGTGGATTTTGTCTATTTCCCCTTCTTGAATAAGGGGGGACAATATTTGCTTTTTTCCAAATATCAGGTAGTTTACCTTGACTCAAGGATTTCTTGAAATTTATAAATAATGGTTTACTTTTTTACTCCCTTTGCACATTCTCGTAATACCCAACATGAAATTTCATCAGGACCACTTGCTTTTCCTCTGTCTAATCTACTTAACTTCTGTATTACTTTTTCTGCTATTTGTATATCTGGTTGTATGTGTGGACATGCGTGTTCCACATAGTCCCTCTCAAAAATTTTTTTTTTTTTTCTGTAAAAACTAATTGGAAACTCTTATTTAGTGCTTCACAAAAAGACTTTCTCTCTTGTGTATAAGTGATTCCCTCGTCCGTAATGGATTATATTATATCTTTTACTTTGGTTTTGCCTCTGATATAGCTGTAAAACAGCTTTGGTTGATCACCACTTTTATTTATTATATCCTCCTCAAACTGTTTTTGGGGTCTCCTCCTTATTCTTGTATAGTCGTTTCTTGCCTGTTTGTAATTATTATACGTCCTTTCGTTTGTTCTGTCCTCTGTATCTATTCCACAACAAATCTCTTCTTTCTTTTGATTTTGTTATCATCTCTCTGTATTAAACCATTTCTGTATTTTTCTTATCTGGGGTTTCTTTTGTGCTGTGGGATGTACTTCTGGACTCCTATTTCATAAAATTCGCAAAAATTTTTATATACAGCATTTAAATCTTGTCCTCTAAGCTCATTTTCCCAATCAACTTCTAAGAAATACTTCTTCTCAGGTCTTGATAATTTCCCTTTTTATAGTTTAGGCTCCTCTTTTGTAACTGTCATTGCTATTTACTATGTCATATGCTATCCTGAAGTTATAATTTCTAGTACCGCATGATCGCTTTTGCTTTATGGAGGGTGATATATTAAACTGTCAATATCATTTTCTTTTCCTAGTAAATATTAGATTCAGCACTGAAGGCAAGAACAAGTCCTCTTTTTTCTGGTGGTTTCCCTCACATGTTGCGTTAAGAAAATCTCCTTGTACGAAATCTGTAGGAGCTTCCTGCTCCCAACAGCTTTCTCTTGGTCATTTGTATCTAGAGTATTCCAATTTATAGTTGTATTGAAAGTCCCCAGTTAGTATAATTCTTTCCGATTTCTCTTCCATTTTATGTAGCAATGATCTTATACTTCCTGAATTGTACTCTCTGCCAGGTCCTCTTAAGTACTCATCTCTTTCCTCATGTGTTTGATCTGGGTGAAAAGGGGCAAATTGGCCACAATTTTGCTTTACCTTCAGATGTGTCGATCTCTACTGCAATCAGTTCTACTTTGTGATGGTATATCTAGGTTTTATTTGCTTGACTTTTAGATTTTTCTTAGTTAATATTATAATTCCTCCTCAAGAAAAAGCTGCTTCCTGGTTCATATACATGAATGCTGACTCCAAGGTACTTTGAGTATGTGGGTAAGGATGGTAAGTCAGCTTCTACAAACTGGGAAGAGGGGGTTGTCACTGAACAGGGACTTAAATATTGGGAGGTCCTTTTGTCCTCATAGTATGCAGCATCAGGAAATAGACAAAGTTTGACAGGTAATGATTTTAACCAAAGACCATATGATACTTATTGTAATTCCTATCTTGGTAGCTTCTGTAGGTGTAATATGTTGCAATTCTTGATTCTTTATACCTTATCTAAAATTCAGTTGATTCATGAATACATTAGTGCCTTTATATTTCACCCTTGCCATCACTAACCCCTTGCTCAGTGAGTGACACCTCTAAAATAAAATGTAATAATCTGGTGGTAAAAGAGTCAAATAAAGAAGATGTCACTGTAATGAAGAGGTTAAATGCACATGGCACAGGATTTAAACAATTTTATTTGTAGAAGCCAAGGATGGAATAATGGAATGTCCGAGCAATGAAATGCCAGAACGGTGAGAGGAAGGAATTGTGAAACACTGGAATACTGTAAGACTAGAATATAAGAACTTTGGGTGAGGACAGTGATGGGAAGCCAAATTAATGGAACATTGGAATATTATGAAAGAGATCAACAGAACACTGTAATATAGGGAGGGCAGACTAATGAAACACTGTACTCTTTTCACTTTAAGCTGGCCTAATATTGCTTTCATCTCAATCTTGACTGCTGAGATGAAACAAATTAAAATAAGAATATGATGCTCATCAGTAAGAAGTGCTATGGAAATGATGTAGAGCTGTTGTACTGCCTTTTTATGCCACTGAACTAAATGAAGCTGGAAAGATGATGAAAATCTGGACCAGGTTAAGGTGGAAGAGCTATTGTAATAATGGAAGGCTGGACTACAAATCTCTGAAATATTCTAAAGCAAGGCTCAAGGAACACCAAACTAGATGGATGTTCGGATAATGAAACCACGAATACAGTGCTCAGAAGTCAGGAGAAGGGGGTCACACTGTAGTTACTTAATTCTATCACGGCTGACACTGAAGGTCACCAGAAAAAACATCGGCTTTTTCATTTTTCTCGGGTAATTTGCAACATACTATCAGTGTTATAGATAATATTAGCACACAACACTCTTAATAGGCTTCAACTTTACTAAGCACTATAAATTTGTAAGACTGAATTGAGAATGTTTGTTATATAATCAAGTGTAATTTTAATTTTAGCAAATGTGTATATTATAGATGTCAGTTAACTAGACCTAGATATTTCTGTGTTTAATTAATGTATCCATGGTTTACATGACAGAATTACTATACCTTTGTTTTAGATGATTTTGAACTTTGTAGTCTGTTCTGTGCTAGGTTACAGATCAGTCAAAAACTAGTTGAACTTATATTTTCCTGTTACTCAGTGCTGTGATTACATATAAACCCATCATTACAATAACTTGAAAAAGATAATTCATTCTCCCTATATACACTGAATATGTGTTCTTACCTAATTCTTACCTAATTGTATCTTTACAGGAATGAATCAAGCTCGTACTGTCCCGTGTCTTAAACCATATTTATCGTACATATCCTTAAATTTGTGAATTGTTTTGGCACACACTATTTCATTCGGTAGTGCATTCCATTGATCAATTGCTCTGTTTGGGAAACCGAATTTCCTTACGTCTTTATCACCTCTCTTCTTATGCAGTTTTTTGCAGTGTCCTCTTGCTGATGCTTCTCCATATGTTAAGTAATCATTTATATCTATTTTCTCCTTTCCTGATATGCACTTATATAGCATTATCATGTCACCTCTTTTCCTTCTCTCCTGTAAAGTTGGTAGATTCAGTTTATTTAGTCTTTCTTCGTAGCTTAGGTCCCTTAAGCTTGGTATCCATCTTGTAGCGGCCCTTTGAACTTTTTCAATCTTGTCTATATGCTTTTTGAGATGAGGACTCCAGACTACTGCTGCATATTCCAGGGTTGGTCTAATGAATGATGTTATTATCCTTCTTAGCATGTCTTCATTTATGTATGTGAATGCTATTCTCATATTTGCAACCAGTTCATACATGTTCCGTACCTTCTCGCTGATGTGGTCAGCCGGAGATAGTCTGTGTTGTTATTGATAATCACACCTAGGTCTTTCTCTCTTTCTGATGTGTATAGGGTTTTATTTCCTAACTTATAATCCCAATCAGGTCTTCTTCCACCTTTTACCAAACTTGGATTACATGACACTTGTCCACATGGAATTCCATTTGTCATGTACTATTCCCATTCATGAAGTTGATTTAATTCTTCTTTTAGCTCTTTTACAAGAGTCTGTGTTAGTAATTCTCCTTTGTATTTTTGCATCATCTGCAAACATATTCAGATAGCTCTCATTTCCAGGGTTACTGATTATATCATTAGTATACACTAAAAACATGATTGGTGCCAGCACTGAACCCTGTGGTACTCCACTAGTCATTTCTTTCCCTGATGAGTAGTTTCCTCTTAGTACTGTCCTCATTTCTCTTTTTATGAGAAAGTCTTGCATCCAGCAAAACAGTTTGCCCCTGAATTCCTCCTTGATGGTACAGTTTCCATAAAAGTCTTTGGTGTGGTACTGTGTCAAAAGCTTTCTTGAAATCTAAATAGATACTGTCCACCCATCCTTCCCTTTCCTGTATTGTGTTTGTTACTCTGTCATAGTAGCTGAACAGATTAGTAACACATGATTTTCCTTATCTGAAACCAAACTGTCTTTCTTTTATCATAGTCTGTTCTTCTAGATGATTTACCCAAGCTTTTCTTATAAGTTTTTCTAATACTTTGCTTACAACACTGGTCAGTGATACTGGTCGGTAGCTGAGTGGATTTTGTCTATTTCCCTTCTTGAATAAGGGGACAATATTTGCTTTTTTCCAAATATCAGGTAGTTTACCTTGACTCAAGGATTTCTTGAAATTTATAAATAATGGTTTACTTTACTCCTTTGCACATTCTCGTAATACCCAACATGAAATTTCATCAGGACCACTTGCTTTTCCTCTGTCTAATCTACTTAACTTCTGTATTACTTTTTCTGCTATTTGTATATCTGGTTGTATGTGTGGACATGCGTGTTCCACATAGTCCCTCTCAAAAATTTTTTTTTTTTCTGTAAAAACTAATTGGAAACTCTTATTTAGTGCTTCACAAATATCTTTCTCTTGTGTATAAGTGATTCCCTCGTCCGTAATGGATTATATTATATCTTTTACTTTGGTTTTGCTTCTGATATAGCTGTAAAACAGCTTTGGTTGATCACCACTTTTATTTATTATATCCTCCTCAAACTGTTTTTGGGTCTCCCTCCTTATTCTTGTATAGTCGTTTCTTGCCTGTTTGTAATTATTATACGTCCTTTCACTATTCTGTCCTCTGTATCTATTCCACAACAAATCTCTTCTTTCTTTTGATTTTTTACATTCTGTATTAAACCATTTCTGTATTTTCTTATCTGCTTTCCTCTTTTTTGTGCTGTGGGATGTACTTCTGGACTCCTATTTCATGTACCCGCAAAAATTTTTATATACAGCATTTAAATCTTGTCCTCTAAGCTCATTTTCCCAATCAACTTCTAAGAAATACTTCTTCAGGTCTTGATAATTTCCCTTTTTATAGTTTAGGCTCCTTTTGTAACTGTCATTGCTGTTTACTATGTCATATGCTATCCTGAAGTTATAATTTAGTACTGCATGATCGCTTTTGCCGAGTGGAGGGTGATATATTAAACTGTCAATATCATTTTCTTTCCTAGTAAATATTAGATCTAGCACTGAAGGTACATCAAAGTCCCTCTTTTTTCTGGTGGTTTCCCTCACATGTTATGTTAAGAAAATCTCTTGTACGAAATCCAGTAGCTTCTGCTCCCAACAGCTTTCTTGGCTATTTGTATCTAGAGTATTCCAATTTATAGTTGTATTGAAGTACCAAGATAGTATAATTCTTTTTCCGATTTCTCTCTTCCATTTCTTATGTAGCAATGATCTTATACTCTGAATTGTACTCTCTGCCAGGTCCCTCATACTCATCTCTTTCCCATGTGTTTGATCTGGGTGGCATGTACAAATTGGCTACAATTACTTTACCTTCAGATGTGTCGATCTCTACTGCAATCAGTTCTACTTGTGATGGTATATCTAGTTTTATTTGCTTGACTTTTAGATTTTTCTTAGTTAATATTATAATTCCTCCTCACAGTGCTGCTTTCCTAAGTTCACATGAATATGACCCAAGGTACTTGAGTATGTGGGTAAGGATGGTATGGTAAGTCATGGGAAGAGGGGTTGTCACTGAACAGGGACTTAAATATTGGGAGGTCCTTTTTGTCCTCATAGTATGCAGCATCAGGAAACAGGGACAAAGTTTGACAGGTAATGATTACTCTAACCAAAGACCATATGATACTTATTGTAATTTATCTTGTAGCTTCTGTAGGTGTAATATGTTGCAATTCTTGATTCTTTAAGTACCTTATCTAAAAATTCAGTTGATTCATGAATACATTAGTGCCTTTATATTTCACCCTTACCAACACTAACCCCTTGCTCAGTGAGTGACACCTCTAAAATAAATGGGCTAATCTGGTGGTGGCAAGAGTCAAATAAAGAAGATGTCACTGTAATGAAGAGGTTAAATGCACATGGCACAGGATTTAAACAATTTTATTTGTAGAAGCCAAGGATGGAATAATGGAATGTCCGAGCAATGAAATGCCAGAACGGTGAGAGGAAGGAATTGTGAAACACTGGAATACTGTAAGACTAGAATATAAGAACTTTGGGTGAGGACAGTGATGGGAAGCCAAATTAATGGAACATTGGAATATTATGAAAGAGATCAACAGAACACTGTAATATAGGGAGGGCAGACTAATGAAACACTGTACTCTTTTCACTTTAAGCTGGCCTAATATTGCTTTCATCTCAATCTTGACTGCTGAGATGAAACAAATTAAAATAAGAATATGATGCTCATCAGTAAGAAGTGCTATGGAAATGATGTAGAGCTGTTGCAATTGCCTTCTTATGCCACTGAACTAAATTTCAGTTTCTGGAAAGATTTTAATGTAATCAACTGGACCAGGCTAAGGTGGAAGAGCTATTGTAATAATGGAAGGCTGGACTACAAATCCCTGAAATATTCTAAAGCAAGGCTCAAGGAACACCAAAACCAGGGATGGAGGTTCTTGACAATGAAACCAGCTGAAATACAGTGCTCAGAAGTCAGGAGAAGCGTGGGGTCACACCGTAGTTACTGCACTCTCATCACGGCCGACACCGAAGGTCACCATGAAAACATCGGCTTTTTCATTTTTCTCGGGTAATTTGCAAATATTGATAATTATCAGTGTTATAGATAATATTAGCACACAACACTCTTTACAGGCTTCAACTTTACTAAGCACTATGCAACTTCCTTTGTGTATTAATTTGAATTGAGAATGTTTGTTATATAATCAAGTGTACTTAATTTTAGCAAATGTGTATATTATAGATGTCAGTTAACTAGAATCTAGATATTTCCTGTGCTTTAATTAATGTATCCATGGTTTACATGAGCTACGAATTACTAGATACCCTTTGTTTTAGATGATTTTGAACTTTGTAGTCTGTTCTGTGCTAGGTTGCAGATCAGTCAAAAACTAGTTGAACTTATATTTTCCTGTTACTCAGTGCTGTGATTACATATAAACCCATCATTACAATAACTTGAAAAAGATAATTCATTCTCCCTATATACACTGAATATGTGTTCTTACCTAATTCTTACCTAATTGTATCTTTACAGGAATGAATCAAGCTCGTACTGTCCCGTGTCTTAAACCATATTTATCGTACATATCCTTAAATTTGTGAATTGTTTTGGCACACACTATTTCATTCGGTAGTGCATTCCATTGATCAACGTTGCTCTGTTTGGGAAACCGAATTTCCTTACGTCTTTATCACCTCTCTTCTTATGCAGTTTTTTGCAGTGTCCTCTTGCTGATGCTTCTCCATATGTTAAGTAATCATTTATATCTATTTTCTCCTTTCCTGATATGCACTTATATAGCATTATCATGTCACCTCTTTTCCTTCTCTCCTGTAAAGTTGGTAGATTCAGTTTATTTAGTCTTTCTTCGTAGCTTAGGTCCCTTAAGCTTGGTATCCATCTTGTAGCGGCCCTTTGAACTTTTTCAATCTTGTCTATATGCTTTTTGAGATGAGGACTCCAGACTACTGCTGCATATTCCAGGGTTGGTCTAATGAATGATGTTATTATCCTTCTTAGCATGTCTTCATTTATGTATGTGAATGCTATTCTCATATTTGCAACCAGTGTATACATGTTCCGTACCTTCTCGCTGATGTGGTCAGCCGGAGATAGTCTGTTATTGATAATCACACCTAGGTCTTTCTCTCTTTCTGATGTGTATAGGGTTTTATTTCCTAACTTATAATCCCAATCAGGTCTTCTTCCACCTTTACCAAACTTGATTACATGACACTTGTCCACATGGAATTCCATTTGTCATGTACTATTCCATTCATGAAGTTGATTTAATTCTTCTTGTAGCTCTTTACAAGAGTCTGTGTTAGTAATTCTCCTTTGTATTTTTGCATCATCTGCAAACATATTCAGATAGCTCTCATTTCCAGGGTTACTGATTATATCATTAGTATACACTAAAAACATGATTGGTGCCAGCACTGAACCCTGTGGTACTCCACTAGTCATTTCTTTCCCTGATGAGTAGTTTCCTCTTAGTACTGTCCTCATTTCTCTTTTTATGAGAAAGTCTTGCATCCAGCAAAACAGTTTGCCTCGAATTCCTCCTTGATGGTACAGTTTCCATAAAAGTCTTTGGTGTGGTACTGTGTCAAAAGCTTTCTTGAAATCTAAATAGATACTGTCCACCCATCCTTCCCTTTCCTGTATTGTGTTTGTTACTCTGTCATAGTAGCTGAACAGATTAGTAACACATGATTTTCCTTATCTGAAACCAAACTGTCTTTCTTTTATCATACTCTGTTCTTCTAGATGATTTACCCAAGCTTTTCTTATAAGTTTTTCTAATACTTTGCTTACAACACTGGTCAGTGATACTGGTCGGTAGCTGAGTGGATTTTGTCTATTTCCCTTCTTGAATAAGGGGACAATATTTGCTTTTTTCCAAATATCAGGTAGTTTACCTTGACTCAAGGATTTCTTGAAATTTATAAATAATGGTTTACTTTACTCCTTTGCACATTCTCGTAATACCCAACATGAAATTTCATCAGGACCACTTGCTTTTCCTCTGTCTAATCTACTTAACTTCTGTATTACTTTTTCTGCTATTTGTATATCTGGTTGTATGTGTGGACATGCGTGTTCCACATAGTCCCTCTCAAAATTTTTTTTTTTTTCTGTAAAAACTAATTGGAAACTCTTATTTAGTGCTTCACAAATATCTTTCTCTTGTGTATAAGTGATTCCCTCGTCCGTAATGGATTATATTATATCTTTTACTTTGGTTTTGCTTCTGATATAGCTGTAAAACAGCTTTGGTTGATCACCACTTTTATTTATTATATCCTCCTCAAACTGTTTTTGGGTCTCCCTCCTTATTCTTGTATAGTCGTTTCTTGCCTGTTTGTAATTATTATACGTCCTTTCACTATTCTGTCCTCTGTATCTATTCCACAACAAATCTCTTCTTTCTTTTGATTTTTTACATTCTGTATTAAACCATTTCTGTATTTTCTTATCTGCTTCTTTGTGCTGTGGGATGTACTTCTGGACTCCTATTTCATAAAATTCGCAAAAATTTTTATATACAGCATTTAAATCTTGTCCTCTAAGCTCATTTTCCCAATCAACTTCTAAGAAATACTTCTTCAGGTCTTGATAATTTCCCTTTTTATAGTTTAGGCTCCTTTTGTAACTGTCATTGCTATTTACTATGTC
>NW_027642238.1:0-4995 GCF_032717465.1 Coenobita brevimanus
GGATATTGCTTGATATTTTGTGACTGTGATTTATTCATGATGTCTACTATTACTACGCTTGATGAAGCCAAAGATTTTTTGTCAAATATGCAAACAGTGTGTGATGTAGAAAACAGAACAAAGAATGAACTTAAGCTTGTTGCTCAACAATTGGGAATTGTTGTTCGCTCTCATCATTCTAAAGATCAAATTGTTGACATGATTAATGAAAGCTTGTTTAATGTAACTCCTCCAAATGAGCAAACGCAGATTGAATTAGCTAAGTTACAGCTAGCCCTGCAGGAGGCTCGTGTTAAGGAGGCTGAGTTTCATGCACAAGTTGAACTTGATAGGATTCAGGCAGACCATGAGTATCGCATGAAACAATGTGGAACTGGATCATCTAGCTCTGATGATTTTGATGTGGCTAAAAATGTTAAACTTGTCCCTCCTTTTAATGAATCTGATTTAACAAAGTATTTTCAGTTGTTTGAGAGGGTAGCTACAGGTTTTAATTGGCCCAAAAAGTATTGGCCAGTACTCCTTCAAACTGTTCTCACCGGTAAAGCTCAAGTAACTTATGCATCTTTGCCTCAGGATCAATCTGATAATTATGATGTAGTTAAGAGCTTGATTCTTAAGGCCTATGAGCTTGTTCCTGAAGCCTATAGAGTAACATTTAGGACAACTTATAAGCAAGATAAGCAATCCCATGTTGAGTATGCAAAAATCAAAGAAGATCTGTTAGAGCAGTGGTTAAATTCTAAGAATGTGGATTCTGATTTTGATAAATTTAAGCAGATGATTTTGCTGGAGGACTTCAAAAGGTGTATTAATAAAGATGTAAGCCTATATCTTGATGAGAGAAGAATAGATAATTTGTCTGATGCTGCAGTTTTAGCTGATGAATATGTTCTCACTCACAAGAGATATTCTAAAGAAAAAAGGAAAGCTGAGAGTGAGTACGTTGCCTCTCCTCAGAGTGCAGGTAACAGGAAAGAGAATAAAGATGATGTTTCTCAGGAAGTAAATACCAGCTTCACCTCTAGATTTCAGAAAAGTAAATGTACTTATTGTAGTAAGCTTGGTCATACTACGGAGAAATGTTTCCGGAGACAGCGTGATGTGAACAAAAAGGAGTCTTTAAATATTCAGTCAATTGGTCTAGTGTCCACCCTTGAGAGTTCCCAGAATTCTTTAACTGAGTTAACTGAACCTGCTTTGAGGGGTAAATTAAATTCTCATGATGGAGCTCCTCTTTTGAGCAGTAACGTGGGTGACACTCTCAAGAGTTCATGTGCTAATATCCTGTCTGATGGTTTTGTCAGTCCTCTGGACAGTAATGACAGGAAATCAGTTAAAATATATCGTGATACAGGTGCTTGCCAATCCCTTATGCTGACCAGTGTTCTAGGCTCTAATGTTAATTCCTCTGATGAAACTGTAATCTTAAAAGGTGTAGGGAATAATTACTTCTCTGTCCCTCTGTGCAGAGTGAATTTAGAGTCTGGTTTTGTTAATGGTTCCGTTATGGTTGGGTTGGTTGAGACACTCCCAATGTCAGGTGTAACTTTCTTACTTGGAAATGATATTGGTGGAAGTCAAGTGTGTCCAGCTCCTCAGTTGTCTAGTGAGCCAGTGGCTGCGACCCAGGATTGTGATGTCCCTGATGTGTTCTCTGCATATGCTGTCACTAGGGCTAAGTCTAAAGTTACTGGTGACTTAGAGGATAATGATGATGATGATGTTATCCTAGCTGACACTTTTCTTGCTAATTTGGACCACTCACCAGATGAGGCAGTACCCCGTAGTGTTGATAATTTGTCTCGTCAAGAGTTGGTTGAGTTGCAGGTTGCTGACCCTGAGTTGAAAGGTCTAGCTAACTCTGCTTGCAGTGAGGAAGAGTCAGCTGGTGCTTCTACTTGTTATTATATAAAGTCAGGAGTACTTATGAGAAAGTGGAGACCCCCAACAGCATCAGCCGACTGTGAATGGGAGGTTGTACATCAAGTTGTCATCCCTCGTGTTTGTAGGCAGGATATCATTAGAGTGGCTCATGATTCCAGTTTGGCAGGACACCTTGGAGTGAGGAAGACTGTGGCACGCATTTTGAAACACTTCTACTGGCCAGGCATCTTCAGAAATGTTTCCTGGTATTGTAAGTCTTGTCACACCTGTCAAGTTGTGGGGAAGTGTAATCAGACTGAAAAGGTTGCACCTCTAGTTCCCATTCCTCCTTTTGAGGCGCCATTCACCCGTGTGTTGGTGGATATTGTGGGCCCTCTTCCTAAGACTTCTTCAGGATTTTATGTGTTGACCCTGATTGATATGGCTACTCATTATCCTGAAGCCATTCCACTTAAAAATATCTCAGCAAAGAACGTTGTTAAGGAAATGCTAGGGTTCTTCACCAAGTTTGGTCTGCCCAAGGAGGTACAGTCAGACCGGGGAAGTAATTTCATGTCAAATGTTTTCAAGCAGTCTCTGAAAGAGTTGGCCATCACCCAGATCACGTCTTCAGCTTACCATCCCCAGACCCAAGGAGCGTTGGAGAGATATCATCAAACACTCAAATCGATGATCAAGAAATACTGTTGGAACATCAGAAAGACTAGGATAAAGATCTTCCATTCGTTGTATTTGCCGGAAGAGAATCTCCAAATGAATCAGTGGGCTTCTCACCCTTTGAACTACTGTTTGGCCATGAAGTAAGAGGACCCCTTAAGCTACTCAAGGAATGCTGGCTGTCGGAGGAAGATGACGTCAACCTGCTGGAGTATGTGATGAAGTTCAAAGAACGGCTGTCCACTGCTTTACAGCTGGCGAGAGAGAATTTAGGAGCTGCTCAGGAGAAGATGAAGACTTGGTATGATAAGAAGTCCAGGTTACGCCACTTTCAGCCAGAAGATCAGGTTTTGATTCTGCTACCGGTGCATGGGCAACCTCTTCAAGCCAAGTTTAGTGGTCCTTATTTCGTGGAGAAGAAACTCAGTGATGTCAACTATGTCATCGCCACACCAGATCGTAGAAAGAACAAGCAACTTTGTCACATCAACATGCTAAAGTTATATCACAGGCGGGACGAAAATAACCCAGTCTGCACTGTAGCTGTTCCACCCGAGTCTGCAAGTGAAGTTCTCCCATGCAGCATGAGCCTGAGTGATAGTTTGGGGAAGAATCTTGATGTCATGAATGATCTCCAGACTAAGCTTTCTCATCTAGCTCCCGAGGAAAGGCAGGAGTTTTCGGCATTGCTGCAGGAGTACCCGCAAGTGTTCCGTGCCACTCCAGGAAGAACCACTGTGTTGATGCATGATGTCGATGTTGGAGACGCAAAGCCAATTAAACTGCCTCCTTACCGTGTGAACCCAGTGAAAGTTCCTCTCATCCAGAAGGAGCTTGGCTACCTGTTGGACCACAAGATGATTGAGCCCTGTCAGAGCGAGTGGAGTTCTCCTGTAACTCTAGTCCCTAAGCCAGGTGGGTCACAGCGGCTTTGCATCGACTACAGACGTGTTAATCAGATAACCAAAACAGACACTTACCCTCTCCCTCGCGTGGAAGATTGCATAGACAAGATCGGAAAGGCTAGGTACATAAGTAAGTTTGATTTGTTAAAGGGATACTGGCAAGTACCTATGACTGAACGTGCTAGGGAGATCTCATGTTTTGTAACACTATGAAAGACTTTTGCAAGTTCTGTAATGCCATATGGTATGAAGAATGCACCAGCCACTTTTCAGAAGCTCATGAATGTTGTAACAGAGGGTTTGGCAGGGTGTGTTGTTTATATTGATGATGTATTAATCTTCAGTGACAACTGGAAAGATCACTTATGCCATGTCACTAAATTTCTTGAGCGTATGGTTCAGGCTAATCTTGTAGCTAATTTATCAAAGTGTGAGTTGGTGAAGCTAAAGTTCAGTACCTTGGGTACGTAATTGGTGATGGACATGTTGCACCACCAGGAGCTAAGGTTCAGGTTATAAGTGATCTTCCCAGACCTAAAAGTAGGAAAGAGCTACAAAGATTTTTGGGAATGGTAGGTTATTACAGGAGATTTGTTCTTAACTTTTCAATTCTTGTATCACCACTTACAGACCTACTGCAAAAGGGAGTTAAATTTGTCTGGACCGATGACTGTGAATCCTCTTTCAGCAAACTTAAAGCTATCCTATTAAGTCAGCCAGTGCTCGCTACTCCAAATTTTGCTAAGCCTTTTAAGATGGCTGTTGACGCAAGTGATACAGGAGCTGGGGCTGTTTTGCTGCAAGAGGATGATCAGGGTAATGAACACCCTTTATCTTACTACAGTAAGAAGTTCACTCCACCTCAAAAGAACTACTCAACTATTGAGAAAGAGCTTTTGGCCTTGATTTTGGGTTTACAGCATTTTTCATTTTATTTGTGTTCTGGTTTTGACCCCATAGTCATTTATACCGAGCATAACCCACTGAAATTCCTTAGTAAGTTTAAAGATAAAAATCAGAGATTGACAAGATGGAGTCTACTTCTTCAGGAGTATTCATTAGACATACAACATATCAAGGGGAAAGAAAATGTTATTGTAGATTGCTTATCTAGACTTTAGACAGATTGTTTTAGAGTAATAAGAAATTTCCTTTGTAAATTTCTTTTTCTTTGTGGGGAGGTGTTACATAGCCTATGATTTCATCATCCTTTGTATAATTCTAACGTATAGTATGCTGCATGTTTGATCACGATTCGCCTCGTGGCTTCCATAGTGCATGTTCTACCTCATTCCCCCCTTCTCCCACTTATAGTAGAGTAAGTCGTTCTTTCTGTTGTTCGGAGCAGGATTGTCAACTCTTTGTCTCCTATTGCTTCATTTGCGCGTCCTTCTTACAAGTTGTATCAAGCTCTGCTGGCCCCTATATAATGAGCTCAGTCTCTGCATTAATTGCCACTTAGATCTACTCCTCATTTTGTTCACATCTCTGTCCTCCCCTGTACAGTTGTTATTATTTTTGTGAGTGCTCAGGAAGTCTCCAACCA
>NW_027642239.1:0-4995 GCF_032717465.1 Coenobita brevimanus
CCTATTGCACCTGCAAACAACCTGACGACTGCGTGAAGAATTTCATCCCTGTACCGGAGAGCAGTCAGTGTGCCGCTCCTGATGGCTACCATGTCAGTGCGACCCCTCAGAGAGATCCCACCCCAAATCATCACAGAGCCGCCCCCAAACCGATTGTGTTCAGCCACCAATGCCTGGCTGTATCTCTGTCTGGCCTCTCTCCACACACGCCTACGACCATCGTGGAAGTCGAGGCAGAATCGGGACTCATCTGTGAACAGTACTGGCTCCCAACGTCGTCTATCCCAATTCACATGTTGACGTGCGAATTCCAAGCGTCGTTGTCGATGATGTGGGAGAAGTCTGGGACACAGTACTGGCCTGTAAGCCCTGAGATTAGCAGCATGCAATCTGTTTCTCAAAGTCTGGGGCGTAATGTGCAGGCCTGTGGCAACATTAAACTGAGTAGTCAGTCTTGGAGCAGGTTGAAACCGCTGTCTCCGGGCCAACGTGACGATGTACCGGTCTTGGCGTTGCGTTGTGGCACGGGGTCTGCCACTCCTAGGCCTCTCATTGACTGTACCAGTCCCCTGAAATCGTGTACAGAGTCTAGAGATGACACTCTGGGACACACCGAAATGGAAAGCAACATCACGCTCGTTTTGTCCAGCCTGAAGCATTCCGACTGCTTCATTGCGCTCATTTGCCTGTAAATGACGTCTTTGTGGTGGCATGCCTTTACTAAAGTCACATTCAATCGCTGTTCACCTTCACAATAACGTGGTGATGTCTGCCGACTGACTGTCTGCGTCACACTACTACCCAGAGTTTACCACATTTGTATCGTGCGGCTCATGAGCACGTGCAAATCGTGGTGAAGCATACAGTGAACCGGAGTCAAGTCACAAAATGTGTGTTCAGTCCATACATATGTGGTATTTCACTACACATTATTCCCCACAACCTTAGCAAACTAAAATGCCCAGGATCCCTAACTTATTTTGTCCAGTATATATATATATATATATATATATATATATATATATATATATATATATATATATATATATATGTATATATATATATATATATATATATATATATATATATATATATATATATATATGTATATATATATATATATATATATATATATATATATATATATATATATATATATATATATATATATTGTTACGGAACAGAGAAAGATAATGTATACATTAAGTGAGAATACTAAGAGTCACTACTGTCCCGTAAAGTTCCAGGTTCAAAACAAAAGAGTTAGGTAAAATTACAAGTTAAAGTTTAATGCTCAAACTAACAACAAAACATTCAGGACTCATAAGGATAATGTAATGGCAAAAACAATTAAATATGGTTAACTGCAATAGCCTCTATTAACACGAAATTAGCAAGAGTAAATTTACCTAAGTCAGCCCTGATAAAATGAAAATACACAGGGTAATGCTCAGTTAATGCAAGATAAATTATTACATATACAAAATATTATTAATGATGGCTGACAACTAGAACCCTACACAAATCACAAAAACCTCACTAGGTCCAAGAATGAACCTTATGCTACACAGTACAAGAAAAAAAATGCAACAACAGTTATACTCAAATTACACAGCTGCTAGATGGTTGGAGACTTCCTGAGCACTCAATAATAACTGTACAGGGGAGGACAGAGATGTGAACAAAATGAGGAGCAGATCTAAGTGGCAATGATGCAGAGACTGAGCTCATTATATAGGGGCCAGCAGAGCTTGATACAACTTGTAAGAAGGACGTGCAAATGAAGCCATGGGGACAAAGAGCTGACAATCCCGCTCTGAACAACAGAAAGGACGACTTACTCTACTATAACGGTAGAAGGGGGGGGACTGAGGCAGAACACGCTCGTGATCAAACATGCAGCATACTGTGCGTTAAAATTACACAAAGGATGATGAAATCATAGGCTATGTAACACCTCCCCACAAAGAAAAAGAAATTTACAAAGGAAATTTCTTATTACTCTATAACAATCTGTCTAAAGTCTAGATAAGCAATCTGCAATAACATTTTCTTTCCTAGTGTTACAAAACATGAGATCTCCCTAGCACGTTCAGTTATAGTTACTTGCCAGTATCCCTTTAACAAATCAAACTTACTTATGTACCTAGCCTTTCCGATCTTGTCCATGCAATCTTCCACGCGAGGGAGAGGGTAAGTGTCTGTTTTGGTTATCTGATTAACACGTCTGTAGTCAATGCAAAGCCGCTGTGACCCACCTGGCTTAGGGACTAGAGTGACAGGAGAACTCCACTCGCTCTGGCATGGCTCAATCATCTTGTGGTCCAACAGGTAGCCAAGCACATTCTGGATGAGAGGAACTTTCAATGGGTTCCCACGGTAAGGAGGCAATTTAATTGGCTTTGCGTCTCCAACATCGACATCATGCATCAACACAGTGGTTCTTCCTGGAGTGGCACGGAACACTTGCGGGTACTCCTGCAGTAATGCCGAAAACTCCTGCCTTTCCTCTGTAGGTAGATGAGAAAGCTTAGTCTGGAGATCATTCATGATATCAGGATTCTTCCCCAAACTATCACTCAGGCTCATACTGCATGGGAGAGCTTCACTTGCAGACTCGGGTGGAACAGCTACAGTGCAGACTGGATTATTTTCGTCCCGCCTGTGATATAACTTTAGCATGTTGATGTGACATAGTTGCTTGCTCTTTCTACGATCTGGTGTGGCGATGACATAGTTGACATCACTGAGTTTCTTCTCCACGAAATAAGGACCACTAAACTTGGCTTGAAGAGGTTGCCCATGAACAGGTAGCAGGAACAAAACCTGATCTCTTGGCTGAAAGTGGCGTAACCTGGACTTCTTATCATACCAAGTCTTCCTCTTCTCCTGAGCAGCTCCTAAATTCTCTCTCGTTAGCTGTAAAGCAGTGGACAGCCGTTCTTTGAACTTCATCACATACTCCAGCAGGTTGACGTCATCTTCCTCCGACAGCCAGCATTCCTTGAGTAACTTAAGGGGTCCTCTTACTTCATGGCCAAACAGTAGTTCAAAGGGTGAGAAGCCCAGTGATTCATTTGGAGATTCTCTTGCGGCAAATACAACAAATGGAAGACCTTTATCCCAGTCTTTCTCATGTTCCAAACAGTATTTCTTGAGCATCGATTTGAGTGTTTGATGATATCTCTCCAACGCTCCTTGGGTCTGGGGATGGTAAGCTGAAGACGTGATCTGGGTGATGCCCAACTCTTTCAGAGACTGCTTGAAAACGTTTGACATGAAATTACTTCCCCCGTCTGACTGTACCTCCTTGGGCAGACCAAACTTTGTGAAGAACCCTAGCATTTCCTTAACCACGTTCTTTGCTGAGATATTTCTAAGTGGAATGGCTTCAGGATAACGAGTAGCCATATCAATCAGGGTCAACACATAAGAAAATCCTGAAGAAGTCTTAGGAAGAGGGCCCACAATATCCACCAACACACGGGTGAAAGGCGCCTCAAAAGGAGGAATGGGAACTAGAGGTGCAACCTTTTCGGTCTGATTACACTTCCCCACAACTTGACGGGTGTGACAAGACTTACAATACCAGGAAACATCCCTGAAGATCCCTGGCCAGTAGAAGTGTTTCAAAATGCGTGCCACAGTCTTCCTCACTCCAAGGTGTCCTGCCAAACTGGAATCATGAGCCACTCTAATGATATCCTGCCTACAAACACGAGGGATGACAACTTGATGTACAACCTCCCATTCACAGTCGGCTGATGCTGTTGGGGGTCTCCACTTCCTCATAAGTACTCCTGACTTTATATAATAACAAGTAGAAGCACCGGCTGACTCTTCTTCACTGCAAGCAGAGTTAGCTAGACCTTTCAACTCAGGGTCAGCAACCTGCAACTCAACCAACTCTTGACGAGACAAATTATCAACACTACCGGGTACTGCCTCATCTGGTGAGTGGTCCATATTAGCAAGGAAAGTGTCAGCTAGGATAACATCATCATCATCATTATCCTCTAAATCACCAGTAACTTTAGACTTAGCCCTAGTGACAGCACATGCAGGGAACACATCAGGGACACCACAATCCTGGGACGCAGCCACTGGCTCACTAGACAACTGAGGAGCTGGACACACTTGACTTCCACCAATATCATTTCCAAGTAAGAAAGTTACACCTGACATTGGGAGTGTCTCAACCAACCCAACCATAATGGAACCATTAACAAAACCAGACTCTAAATTCACTCTGCACAGAGGGACAGAGAAGTAATTATTCCCTACACCTTGTAAGATTACAGTTTTATCAGAGGAATTAACATTAGAGCCTAGAACACTGGTCAGCATAGGGGATTGGCAAGCACCTGTGTCACGATATATTTTAACTGATTTCCTGTCATTACTGTCCAGAGGACTGACAAAACCTTCAGACAGGAAAT
Source organism: Coenobita brevimanus (assembly GCF_032717465.1). NCBI lineage: Eukaryota > Metazoa > Arthropoda > Malacostraca > Decapoda > Coenobitidae > Coenobita > Coenobita brevimanus. The sequence goes on from NW_027642239.1 coordinate 4,440, forward strand.
TAGCACATGAACTCTTGAGAGTGTCACCCACGTTACTGCTCAAAAGAGGAGCTCCATCCTGAGAATTTAAGTTACCCCTCAAAGCAGGTTCAGTTAACTCAGTTAAAGAATTCTGGGAACTCTCAAGAGTGGACACTAGACCAATTGACTGAATATTTAAAGACTCCTTTTTGTTCACATCACGCTGTCTCCTGAAACATTTCTCCGTAGTATGACCAAGCTTACTACAATAAGTACATTTACTTTTCTGAAATCTAGAGGTGAAGCTGGTATTTACTTCCTGAGAAACATCATCTTTATTCTCTTTCCTGTTACCTGTACTCTGAGTAGAGGCAACGCACTTACTCTCAGCTTTCCCTTTTTCTCTAGAATATCTCTTGTGAGTGAGAACATATTCATCAGCTAAAACTGCAGCATCAGACAAATTATCTATTCTTCTCTCATCAAGATATAGGCTTACATCTTTATAAATACACCTCTTGAAGTCCTCCAGCAAAATCATCTGCTTAAATTTACCAAAATCAGAATGCACATTCTTAGAATTTAACCACTGCTC
>NW_027642240.1:0-31257 GCF_032717465.1 Coenobita brevimanus
TAACAGATCTTCTTTGATTTTTGCATACTCAACATGGGATTGCTTATCTTGCTTGTAAGTTGTCCTAAATTTTACTCTATAGGCTTCAGGAACAAGCTCATAGGCCTTAAGAATCAAGCTCTTAACTACATCATAATTATCAGATTGATCCTGAGGCAAAGATGCATAAGTTACTTGAGCTTTACCGGTGAGAACAGTTTGAAGGAGTACTGGCCAATACTTTTTGGGCATATTAAAACCTGTAGCTACCCTCTCAAACAACTGAAAATACTTGGTTAAATCAGATTCATTAAAAGGAGGGACAAGTTTAACATTTTTAGCCACATCAAAATCATCAGAGCTAGATGATCCAGTTCCACCTTGTTTCATGCGATACTCATGGTCTGCCTGAATCCTAGCAATTTCAACTTGTGCCTCAGCCTCCTTAGAACGGGCCTGAAATTCAGGCTCCTTAGCACTTGCTTGAAATTCAGCCTCCTTAGCACGAGACTCCGCCTCCTTAGCCTGAGCCTCCTGCAGGGCTAGCTGTAACTTAGCTAATTCAATTTGCGTTCGCTCATTTGGAGGAGTTACATTAAACAAGCTTTCATTAATCATGTCAACAATTTGATCTTTAGAATGATGAGAGCAAACAGCAATTCCCAATTGTTGAGCAACAAGCTTAAGTTCATTCTTTGTTCTGTTTTCTACATCACACACTGTTTGCACATTTGACAAAAAATCCTTGGCTTCATCAAGCGTAGTAATAGTAGACATCATGAATAAGTAACAGTCACAAAATATCAAGCAATATCCTTATGATAATATCCTGAATATCCTGATATGAGGTCGCCAAATTTATGTTACGGAACAGAGAAAGATAATGTACACATTAAGTGAGAATACTAAGAGTCACTACTGTCCCGTAAAGTTCCAGGTTCAAAACAAAAGAGTTAGGTAAAATTACAAGTTAAAGTTTAATGCTCAAACTAACAAAAAAACATTCAGGACTCATAAGGATAATGTAATGGCAAAAACAATTAAATATGGTTAACTGCAATAGCCTCTATTAACACGAAATTAGCAAGAGTAAACTTACCTAAGTCAGCCCTGATAAAATGAAAATACACTGGGTAATGCTCAGTTAATGCAAGATAAATCATTACAGATACAAAATATTATTAATGATGGCTGACAACCAGAACCCTACACAATTCACAAAAACCTCACTAGGCCCAAGAATGAACCTTATGCTACACAGCACAAGAAAAAAAATGCAACAACAGTTATACTCAAATTACACAGCTGCTAGATGGTTGGAGACTTCCTGAGCACTCAATAATAACTGTACAGGGGAGGACAGAGATGTGAACAAAATGAGGAGCAGATCTAAGTGGCAATGATGCAGAGACTGAGCTCATTATATAGGGGCCAGCAGAGCTTGATACAACTTGTAAGAAGGACGTGCAAATGAAGCCATGGGGACAAAGAGCTGACAATCCCGCTCTGAACAACAGAAAGGACGACTTACTCTACTATAACGGTAGAAGGGGGGGACTGAGGCAGAAAACGCTCGTGATCAAACATGCAGCATACTGTGCGTTAAAATTACACAAAGGATGATGAAATCATAGGCTATGTAACACCTCCCCACAAAGAAAAAGAAATTTACAAAGGAAATTTCTTATTACTCTAAAACAATCTGTCTAAAGTCTAGATAAGCAATCTGCAATAACATTTTCTTTCCTAGTGTTACAAAACATGAGATCTCCCTAGCACGTTCAGTTATAGGTACTTGCCAGTATCCCTTTAACAAATCAAACTTACTTATGTACCTAGCCTTTCCGATCTTGTCCATGCAATCTTCCACGCGAGGGAGAGGGTAAGTGTCTGTTTTGGTTATCTGATTAACACGTCTGTAGTCAATGCAAAGCCGCTGTGACCCACCTGGCTTAGGGACTAGAGTGACAGGAGAACTCCACTCGCTCTGACATGGCTCAATCATCTTGTGGTCCAACAGGTAGCCAAGCTCCTTCTGGATGAGAGGAACTTTCACTGGGTTCACACGGTAAGGAGGCAATTTAATTGGCTTTGCGTCTCCAACATCGACATCATGCATCAACACAGTGGTTCTTCCTGGAGTGGCACGGAACACTTGCGGGTACTCCTGCAGTAATGCCGAAAACTCCTGCCTTTCCTCTGTAGGTAGATGAGAAAGCTTAGTCTGGAGATCATTCATGATATCAGGATTCTTCCCCAAACTATCACTCAGGCTCATACTGCATGGGAGAGCTTCACTTGCAGACTCGGGTGGAACAGCTACAGTGCAGACTGGATTATTTTCGTCCCGCCTGTGATATAACTTTAGCATGTTGATGTGACATAGTTGCTTGCTCTTTCTACGATCTGGTGTGGCGATGACATAGTTGACATCACTGAGTTTCTTCTCCACGAAATAAGGACCACTAAACTTGGCTTGAAGAAGTTGCCCATGAACCGGTAGCAGAATTAAAACCTGATCTCTTGGCTGAAAGTGGCGTAACCTGGACTTCTTATCATACAAAGTCTTCCTCTTCTCCTGAGCAGCTCCTAAATTCTCTCTCGTTAGCTGTAAAGCAGTGGACAGCCGTTCTTTGAACTTCATCACATACTCCAGCAGGTTGACGTCATCTTCCTCCGACAGCCAGCATTCCTTGAGTAACTTAAGGGGTCCTCTTACTTCATGGCCAAACAGTAGTTCAAAGGGTGAGAAGCCCAGTGATTCATTTGGAGATTCTCTTGCGGCAAATACAACAAATGGAAGACCTTTATCCCAGTCTTTCTCATGTTCCAAACAGTATTTCTTGAGCATCGATTTGAGTGTTTGATGATATCTCTCCAACGCTCCTTGGGTCTGGGGATGGTAAGCTGAAGACGTGATCTGGGTGATGCCCAACTCTTTCAGAGACTGCTTGAAAACGTTTGACATGAAATTACTTCCCCGGTCTGACTGTACCTCCTTGGGCAGACCAAACTTTGTGAAGAACCCTAGCATTTCCTTAACCACGTTCTTTGCTGAGATATTTCTAAGTGGAATGGCTTCAGGATAACGAGTAGCCATATCAATCAGGGTCAACACATAAGAAAATCCTGAAGAAGTCTTAGGAAGAGGGCCCACAATATCCACCAACACACGGGTGAAAGGCGCCTCAAAAGGAGGAATGGGAACTAGAGGTGCAACCTTTTCGGTCTGATTACACTTCCCCACAACTTGACGGGTGTGACAAGACTTACAATACCAGGAAACATCCCTGAAGATCCCTGGCCAGTAGAAGTGTTTCAAAATGCGTGCCACAGTCTTCCTCACTCCAAGGTGTCCTGCCAAACTGGAATCATGAGCCACTCTAATGATATCCTGCCTACAAACACGAGGGATGACAACTTGATGTACAACCTCCCATTCACAGTCGGCTGATGCTGTTGGGGGTCTCCACTTCCTCATAAGTACTCCTGACTTTATATAATAACAAGTAGAAGCACCGGCTGACTCTTCTTCACTGCAAGCAGAGTTAGCTAGACCTTTCAACTCAGGGTCAGCAACCTGCAACTCAACCAACTCTTGACGAGACAAATTATCAACACTACCGGGTACTGCCTCATCTGGTGAGTGGTCCATATTAGCAAGGAAAGTGTCAGCTAGGATAACATCATCATCATCATTATCCTCTAAATCACCAGTAACTTTAGACTTAGCCCTAGTGACAGCACATGCAGGGAACACATCAGGGACACCACAATCCTGGGACGCAGCCACTGGCTCACTAGACAACTGAGGAGCTGGACACACTTGACTTCCACCAATATCATTTCCAAGTAAGAAAGTTACACCTGACATTGGGAGTGTCTCAACCAACCCAACCATAATGGAACCATTAACAAAACCAGACTCTAAATTCACTCTGCACAGAGGGACAGAGAAGTAATTATTCCCTACACCTTGTAAGATTACAGTTTTATCAGAGGAATTAACATTAGAGCCTAGAACACTGGTCAGCATAGGGGATTGGCAAGCACCTGTGTCACGATATATTTTAACTGATTTCCTGTCATTACTGTCCAGAGGACTGACAAAACCTTCAGACAGGAAATTAGCACATGAACTCTTGAGAGTGTCACCCACGTTACTGCTCAAAAGAGGAGCTCCATCCTGAGAATTTAAGTTACCCCTCAAAGCAGGTTCAGTTAACTCAGTTAAAGAATTCTGGGAACTCTCAAGAGTGGACACTAGACCAATTGACTGAATATTTAAAGACTCCTTTTTGTTCACATCACGCTGTCTCCTGAAACATTTCTCCGTAGTATGACCAAGCTTACTACAATAAGTACATTTACTTTTCTGAAATCTAGAGGTGAAGCTGGTATTTACTTCCTGAGAAACATCATCTTTATTCTCTTTCCTGTTACCTGTACTCTGAGTAGAGGCAACGCACTTACTCTCAGCTTTCCCTTTTTCTCTAGAATATCTCTTGTGAGTGAGAACATATTCATCAGCTAAAACTGCAGCATCAGACAAATTATCTATTCTTCTCTCATCAAGATATAGGCTTACATCTTTATAAATACACCTCTTGAAGTCCTCCAGCAAAATCATCTGCTTAAATTTACCAAAATCAGAATGCACATTCTTAGAATTTAACCACTGCTCTAACAGATCTTCTTTGATTTTTGCATACTCAACATGGGATTGCTTATCTTGCTTGTAAGTTGTCCTAAATTTTACTCTATAGGCTTCAGGAACAAGCTCATAGGCCTTAAGAATCAAGCTCTTAACTACATCATAATTATCAGATTGATCCTGAGGCAAAGATGCATAAGTTACTTGAGCTTTACCGGTGAGAACAGTTTGAAGGAGTACTGGCCAATACTTTTTGGGCATATTAAAACCTGTAGCTACCCTCTCAAACAACTGAAAATACTTGGTTAAATCAGATTCATTAAAAGGAGGGACAAGTTTAACATTTTTAGCCACATCAAAATCATCAGAGCTAGATGATCCAGTTCCACCTTGTTTCATGCGATACTCATGGTCTGCCTGAATCCTAGCAATTTCAACTTGTGCCTCAGCCTCCTTAGAACGGGCCTGAAATTCAGGCTCCTTAGCACTTGCTTGAAATTCAGCCTCCTTAGCACGAGACTCCGCCTCCTTAGCCTGAGCCTCCTGCAGGGCTAGCTGTAACTTAGCTAATTCAATTTGCGTTCGCTCATTTGGAGGAGTTACATTAAACAAGCTTTCATTAATCATGTCAACAATTTGATCTTTAGAATGATGAGAGCAAACAGCAATTCCCAATTGTTGAGCAACAAGCTTAAGTTCATTCTTTGTTCTGTTTTCTACATCACACACTGTTTGCACATTTGACAAAAAATCCTTGGCTTCATCAAGCGTAGTAATAGTAGACATCATGAATAAGTAACAGTCACAAAATATCAAGCAATATCCTTATGATAATATCCTGAATATCCTGATATGAGGTCGCCAAATTTATGTTACGGAACAGAGAAAGATAATGTACACATTAAGTGAGAATACTAAGAGTCACTACTGTCCCGTAAAGTTCCAGGTTCAAAACAAAAGAGTTAGGTAAAATTACAAGTTAAAGTTTAATGCTCAAACTAACAACAAAACATTCAGGACTCATAAGGATAATGTAATGGCAAAAACAATTAAATATGGTTAACTGCAATAGCCTCTATTAACACGAAATTAGCAAGAGTAAATTTACCTAAGTCAGCCCTGATAAAATGAAAATACACTGGGTAATGCTCAGTTAATGCAAGATAAATCATTACAGATACAAAATATTATTAATGATGGCTGACAACCAGAACCCTACACAATTCACAAAAACCTCACTAGGCCCAAGAATGAACCTTATGCTACACAGCACAAGAAAAAAATGCAACAACAGTTATACTCAAATTACACAGCTGCTAGATGGTTGGAGACTTCCTGAGCACTCAATAATAACTGTACAGGGGAGGACAGAGATGTGAACAAAATGAGGAGCAGATCTAAGTGGCAATGATGCAGAGACTGAGCTCATTATATAGGGGCCAGCAGAGCTTGATACAACTTGTAAGAAGGACGTGCAAATGAAGCCATGGGGACAAAGAGCTGACAATCCCGCTCTGAACAACAGAAAGGACGACTTACTCTACTATAACGGTAGAAGGGGGGGACTGAGGCAGAAAACGCTCGTGATCAAACATGCAGCATACTGTGCGTTAAAATTACACAAAGGATGATGAAATCATAGGCTATGTAACACCTCCCCACAAAGAAAAAGAAATTTACAAAGGAAATTTCTTATTACTCTAAAACAATCTGTCTAAAGTCTAGATAAGCAATCTGCAATAACATTTTCTTTCCTAGTGTTACAAAACATGAGATCTCCCTAGCACGTTCAGTTATAGGTACTTGCCAGTATCCCTTTAACAAATCAAACTTACTTATGTACCTAGCCTTTCCGATCTTGTCCATGCAATCTTCCACGCGAGGGAGAGGGTAAGTGTCTGTTTTGGTTATCTGATTAACACGTCTGTAGTCAATGCAAAGCCGCTGTGACCCACCTGGCTTAGGGACTAGAGTGACAGGAGAACTCCACTCGCTCTGACATGGCTCAATCATCTTGTGGTCCAACAGGTAGCCAAGCTCCTTCTGGATGAGAGGAACTTTCACTGGGTTCACACGGTAAGGAGGCAATTTAATTGGCTTTGCGTCTCCAACATCGACATCATGCATCAACACAGTGGTTCTTCCTGGAGTGGCACGGAACACTTGCGGGTACTCCTGCAGTAATGCCGAAAACTCCTGCCTTTCCTCTGTAGGTAGATGAGAAAGCTTAGTCTGGAGATCATTCATGATATCAGGATTCTTCCCCAAACTATCACTCAGGCTCATACTGCATGGGAGAGCTTCACTTGCAGACTCGGGTGGAACAGCTACAGTGCAGACTGGATTATTTTCGTCCCGCCTGTGATATAACTTTAGCATGTTGATGTGACATAGTTGCTTGCTCTTTCTACGATCTGGTGTGGCGATGACATAGTTGACATCACTGAGTTTCTTCTCCACGAAATAAGGACCACTAAACTTGGCTTGAAGAAGTTGCCCATGAACCGGTAGCAGAATTAAAACCTGATCTCTTGGCTGAAAGTGGCGTAACCTGGACTTCTTATCATACAAAGTCTTCCTCTTCTCCTGAGCAGCTCCTAAATTCTCTCTCGTTAGCTGTAAAGCAGTGGACAGCCGTTCTTTGAACTTCATCACATACTCCAGCAGGTTGACGTCATCTTCCTCCGACAGCCAGCATTCCTTGAGTAACTTAAGGGGTCCTCTTACTTCATGGCCAAACAGTAGTTCAAAGGGTGAGAAGCCCAGTGATTCATTTGGAGATTCTCTTGCGGCAAATACAACAAATGGAAGACCTTTATCCCAGTCTTTCTCATGTTCCAAACAGTATTTCTTGAGCATCGATTTGAGTGTTTGATGATATCTCTCCAACGCTCCTTGGGTCTGGGGATGGTAAGCTGAAGACGTGATCTGGGTGATGCCCAACTCTTTCAGAGACTGCTTGAAAACGTTTGACATGAAATTACTTCCCGGTCTGACTGTACCTCCTTGGGCAGACCAAACTTTGTGAAGAACCCTAGCATTTCCTTAACCACGTTCTTTGCTGAGATATTTCTAAGTGGAATGGCTTCAGGATAACGAGTAGCCATATCAATCAGGGTCAACACATAAGAAAATCCTGAAGAAGTCTTAGGAAGAGGGCCCACAATATCCACCAACACACGGGTGAAAGGCGCCTCAAAAGGAGGAATGGGAACTAGAGGTGCAACCTTTTCGGTCTGATTACACTTCCCCACAACTTGACGGGTGTGACAAGACTTACAATACCAGGAAACATCCCTGAAGATCCCTGGCCAGTAGAAGTGTTTCAAAATGCGTGCCACAGTCTTCCTCACTCCAAGGTGTCCTGCCAAACTGGAATCATGAGCCACTCTAATGATATCCTGCCTACAAACACGAGGGATGACAACTTGATGTACAACCTCCCATTCACAGTCGGCTGATGCTGTTGGGGGTCTCCACTTCCTCATAAGTACTCCTGACTTTATATAATAACAAGTAGAAGCACCGGCTGACTCTTCTTCACTGCAAGCAGAGTTAGCTAGACCTTTCAACTCAGGGTCAGCAACCTGCAACTCAACCAACTCTTGACGAGACAAATTATCAACACTACCGGGTACTGCCTCATCTGGTGAGTGGTCCATATTAGCAAGGAAAGTGTCAGCTAGGATAACATCATCATCATCATTATCCTCTAAATCACCAGTAACTTTAGACTTAGCCCTAGTGACAGCACATGCAGGGAACACATCAGGGACACCACAATCCTGGGACGCAGCCACTGGCTCACTAGACAACTGAGGAGCTGGACACACTTGACTTCCACCAATATCATTTCCAAGTAAGAAAGTTACACCTGACATTGGGAGTGTCTCAACCAACCCAACCATAATGGAACCATTAACAAAACCAGACTCTAAATTCACTCTGCACAGAGGGACAGAGAAGTAATTATTCCCTACACCTTGTAAGATTACAGTTTTATCAGAGGAATTAACATTAGAGCCTAGAACACTGGTCAGCATAGGGGATTGGCAAGCACCTGTGTCACGATATATTTTAACTGATTTCCTGTCATTACTGTCCAGAGGACTGACAAAACCTTCAGACAGGAAATTAGCACATGAACTCTTGAGAGTGTCACCCACGTTACTGCTCAAAAGAGGAGCTCCATCCTGAGAATTTAAGTTACCCCTCAAAGCAGGTTCAGTTAACTCAGTTAAAGAATTCTGGGAACTCTCAAGAGTGGACACTAGACCAATTGACTGAATATTTAAAGACTCCTTTTTGTTCACATCACGCTGTCTCCTGAAACATTTCTCCGTAGTATGACCAAGCTTACTACAATAAGTACATTTACTTTTCTGAAATCTAGAGGTGAAGCTGGTATTTACTTCCTGAGAAACATCATCTTTATTCTCTTTCCTGTTACCTGTACTCTGAGTAGAGGCAACGCACTTACTCTCAGCTTTCCCTTTTTCTCTAGAATATCTCTTGTGAGTGAGAACATATTCATCAGCTAAAACTGCAGCATCAGACAAATTATCTATTCTTCTCTCATCAAGATATAGGCTTACATCTTTATAAATACACCTCTTGAAGTCCTCCAGCAAAATCATCTGCTTAAATTTACCAAAATCAGAATGCACATTCTTAGAATTTAACCACTGCTCTAACAGATCTTCTTTGATTTTTGCATACTCAACATGGGATTGCTTATCTTGCTTGTAAGTTGTCCTAAATTTTACTCTATAGGCTTCAGGAACAAGCTCATAGGCCTTAAGAATCAAGCTCTTAACTACATCATAATTATCAGATTGATCCTGAGGCAAAGATGCATAAGTTACTTGAGCTTTACCGGTGAGAACAGTTTGAAGGAGTACTGGCCAATACTTTTTGGGCATATTAAAACCTGTAGCTACCCTCTCAAACAACTGAAAATACTTGGTTAAATCAGATTCATTAAAAGGAGGGACAAGTTTAACATTTTTAGCCACATCAAAATCATCAGAGCTAGATGATCCAGTTCCACCTTGTTTCATGCGATACTCATGGTCTGCCTGAATCCTAGCAATTTCAACTTGTGCCTCAGCCTCCTTAGAACGGGCCTGAAATTCAGGCTCCTTAGCACTTGCTTGAAATTCAGCCTCCTTAGCACGAGACTCCGCCTCCTTAGCCTGAGCCTCCTGCAGGGCTAGCTGTAACTTAGCTAATTCAATTTGCGTTCGCTCATTTGGAGGAGTTACATTAAACAAGCTTTCATTAATCATGTCAACAATTTGATCTTTAGAATGATGAGAGCAAACAGCAATTCCCAATTGTTGAGCAACAAGCTTAAGTTCATTCTTTGTTCTGTTTTCTACATCACACACTGTTTGCACATTTGACAAAAAATCCTTGGCTTCATCAAGCGTAGTAATAGTAGACATCATGAATAAGTAACAGTCACAAAATATCAAGCAATATCCTTATGATAATATCCTGAATATCCTGATATGAGGTCGCCAAATTTATGTTACGGAACAGAGAAAGATAATGTACACATTAAGTGAGAATACTAAGAGTCACTACTGTCCCGTAAAGTTCCAGGTTCAAAACAAAAGAGTTAGGTAAAATTACAAGTTAAAGTTTAATGCTCAAACTAACAACAAAACATTCAGGACTCATAAGGATAATGTAATGGCAAAAACAATTAAATATGGTTAACTGCAATAGCCTCTATTAACACGAAATTAGCAAGAGTAAATTTACCTAAGTCAGCCCTGATAAAATGAAAATACACTGGGTAATGCTCAGTTAATGCAAGATAAATCATTACAGATACAAAATATTATTAATGATGGCTGACAACCAGAACCCTACACAATTCACAAAAACCTCACTAGGCCCAAGAATGAACCTTATGCTACACAGCACAAGAAAAAATGCAACAACAGTTATACTCAAATTACACAGCTGCTAGATGGTTGGAGACTTCCTGAGCACTCAATAATAACTGTACAGGGGAGGACAGAGATGTGAACAAAATGAGGAGCAGATCTAAGTGGCAATGATGCAGAGACTGAGCTCATTATATAGGGGCCAGCAGAGCTTGATACAACTTGTAAGAAGGACGTGCAAATGAAGCCATGGGGACAAAGAGCTGACAATCCCGCTCTGAACAACAGAAAGGACGACTTACTCTACTATAACGGTAGAAGGGGGGGACTGAGGCAGAAAACGCTCGTGATCAAACATGCAGCATACTGTGCGTTAAAATTACACAAAGGATGATGAAATCATAGGCTATGTAACACCTCCCCACAAAGAAAAAGAAATTTACAAAGGAAATTTCTTATTACTCTAAAACAATCTGTCTAAAGTCTAGATAAGCAATCTGCAATAACATTTTCTTTCCTAGTGTTACAAAACATGAGATCTCCCTAGCACGTTCAGTTATAGGTACTTGCCAGTATCCCTTTAACAAATCAAACTTACTTATGTACCTAGCCTTTCCGATCTTGTCCATGCAATCTTCCACGCGAGGGAGAGGGTAAGTGTCTGTTTTGGTTATCTGATTAACACGTCTGTAGTCAATGCAAAGCCGCTGTGACCCACCTGGCTTAGGGACTAGAGTGACAGGAGAACTCCACTCGCTCTGACATGGCTCAATCATCTTGTGGTCCAACAGGTAGCCAAGCTCCTTCTGGATGAGAGGAACTTTCACTGGGTTCACACGGTAAGGAGGCAATTTAATTGGCTTTGCGTCTCCAACATCGACATCATGCATCAACACAGTGGTTCTTCCTGGAGTGGCACGGAACACTTGCGGGTACTCCTGCAGTAATGCCGAAAACTCCTGCCTTTCCTCTGTAGGTAGATGAGAAAGCTTAGTCTGGAGATCATTCATGATATCAGGATTCTTCCCCAAACTATCACTCAGGCTCATACTGCATGGGAGAGCTTCACTTGCAGACTCGGGTGGAACAGCTACAGTGCAGACTGGATTATTTTCGTCCCGCCTGTGATATAACTTTAGCATGTTGATGTGACATAGTTGCTTGCTCTTTCTACGATCTGGTGTGGCGATGACATAGTTGACATCACTGAGTTTCTTCTCCACGAAATAAGGACCACTAAACTTGGCTTGAAGAAGTTGCCCATGAACCGGTAGCAGAATTAAAACCTGATCTCTTGGCTGAAAGTGGCGTAACCTGGACTTCTTATCATACAAAGTCTTCCTCTTCTCCTGAGCAGCTCCTAAATTCTCTCTCGTTAGCTGTAAAGCAGTGGACAGCCGTTCTTTGAACTTCATCACATACTCCAGCAGGTTGACGTCATCTTCCTCCGACAGCCAGCATTCCTTGAGTAACTTAAGGGGTCCTCTTACTTCATGGCCAAACAGTAGTTCAAAGGGTGAGAAGCCCAGTGATTCATTTGGAGATTCTCTTGCGGCAAATACAACAAATGGAAGACCTTTATCCCAGTCTTTCTCATGTTCCAAACAGTATTTCTTGAGCATCGATTTGAGTGTTTGATGATATCTCTCCAACGCTCCTTGGGTCTGGGGATGGTAAGCTGAAGACGTGATCTGGGTGATGCCCAACTCTTTCAGAGACTGCTTGAAAACGTTTGACATGAAATTACTTCCCCGGTCTGACTGTACCTCCTTGGGCAGACCAAACTTTGTGAAGAACCCTAGCATTTCCTTAACCACGTTCTTTGCTGAGATATTTCTAAGTGGAATGGCTTCAGGATAACGAGTAGCCATATCAATCAGGGTCAACACATAAGAAAATCCTGAAGAAGTCTTAGGAAGAGGGCCCACAATATCCACCAACACACGGGTGAAAGGCGCCTCAAAAGGAGGAATGGGAACTAGAGGTGCAACCTTTTCGGTCTGATTACACTTCCCCACAACTTGACGGGTGTGACAAGACTTACAATACCAGGAAACATCCCTGAAGATCCCTGGCCAGTAGAAGTGTTTCAAAATGCGTGCCACAGTCTTCCTCACTCCAAGGTGTCCTGCCAAACTGGAATCATGAGCCACTCTAATGATATCCTGCCTACAAACACGAGGGATGACAACTTGATGTACAACCTCCCATTCACAGTCGGCTGATGCTGTTGGGGGTCTCCACTTCCTCATAAGTACTCCTGACTTTATATAATAACAAGTAGAAGCACCGGCTGACTCTTCTTCACTGCAAGCAGAGTTAGCTAGACCTTTCAACTCAGGGTCAGCAACCTGCAACTCAACCAACTCTTGACGAGACAAATTATCAACACTACCGGGTACTGCCTCATCTGGTGAGTGGTCCATATTAGCAAGGAAAGTGTCAGCTAGGATAACATCATCATCATCATTATCCTCTAAATCACCAGTAACTTTAGACTTAGCCCTAGTGACAGCACATGCAGGGAACACATCAGGGACACCACAATCCTGGGACGCAGCCACTGGCTCACTAGACAACTGAGGAGCTGGACACACTTGACTTCCACCAATATCATTTCCAAGTAAGAAAGTTACACCTGACATTGGGAGTGTCTCAACCAACCCAACCATAATGGAACCATTAACAAAACCAGACTCTAAATTCACTCTGCACAGAGGGACAGAGAAGTAATTATTCCCTACACCTTGTAAGATTACAGTTTTATCAGAGGAATTAACATTAGAGCCTAGAACACTGGTCAGCATAGGGGATTGGCAAGCACCTGTGTCACGATATATTTTAACTGATTTCCTGTCATTACTGTCCAGAGGACTGACAAAACCTTCAGACAGGAAATTAGCACATGAACTCTTGAGAGTGTCACCCACGTTACTGCTCAAAAGAGGAGCTCCATCCTGAGAATTTAAGTTACCCCTCAAAGCAGGTTCAGTTAACTCAGTTAAAGAATTCTGGGAACTCTCAAGAGTGGACACTAGACCAATTGACTGAATATTTAAAGACTCCTTTTTGTTCACATCACGCTGTCTCCTGAAACATTTCTCCGTAGTATGACCAAGCTTACTACAATAAGTACATTTACTTTTCTGAAATCTAGAGGTGAAGCTGGTATTTACTTCCTGAGAAACATCATCTTTATTCTCTTTCCTGTTACCTGTACTCTGAGTAGAGGCAACGCACTTACTCTCAGCTTTCCCTTTTTCTCTAGAATATCTCTTGTGAGTGAGAACATATTCATCAGCTAAAACTGCAGCATCAGACAAATTATCTATTCTTCTCTCATCAAGATATAGGCTTACATCTTTATAAATACACCTCTTGAAGTCCTCCAGCAAAATCATCTGCTTAAATTTACCAAAATCAGAATGCACATTCTTAGAATTTAACCACTGCTCTAACAGATCTTCTTTGATTTTTGCATACTCAACATGGGATTGCTTATCTTGCTTGTAAGTTGTCCTAAATTTTACTCTATAGGCTTCAGGAACAAGCTCATAGGCCTTAAGAATCAAGCTCTTAACTACATCATAATTATCAGATTGATCCTGAGGCAAAGATGCATAAGTTACTTGAGCTTTACCGGTGAGAACAGTTTGAAGGAGTACTGGCCAATACTTTTTGGGCATATTAAAACCTGTAGCTACCCTCTCAAACAACTGAAAATACTTGGTTAAATCAGATTCATTAAAAGGAGGGACAAGTTTAACATTTTTAGCCACATCAAAATCATCAGAGCTAGATGATCCAGTTCCACCTTGTTTCATGCGATACTCATGGTCTGCCTGAATCCTAGCAATTTCAACTTGTGCCTCAGCCTCCTTAGAACGGGCCTGAAATTCAGGCTCCTTAGCACTTGCTTGAAATTCAGCCTCCTTAGCACGAGACTCCGCCTCCTTAGCCTGAGCCTCCTGCAGGGCTAGCTGTAACTTAGCTAATTCAATTTGCGTTCGCTCATTTGGAGGAGTTACATTAAACAAGCTTTCATTAATCATGTCAACAATTTGATCTTTAGAATGATGAGAGCAAACAGCAATTCCCAATTGTTGAGCAACAAGCTTAAGTTCATTCTTTGTTCTGTTTTCTACATCACACACTGTTTGCACATTTGACAAAAAATCCTTGGCTTCATCAAGCGTAGTAATAGTAGACATCATGAATAAGTAACAGTCACAAAATATCAAGCAATATCCTTATGATAATATCCTGAATATCCTGATATGAGGTCGCCAAATTTATGTTACGGAACAGAGAAAGATAATGTACACATTAAGTGAGAATACTAAGAGTCACTACTGTCCCGTAAAGTTCCAGGTTCAAAACAAAAGAGTTAGGTAAAATTACAAGTTAAAGTTTAATGCTCAAACTAACAACAAAACATTCAGGACTCATAAGGATAATGTAATGGCAAAAACAATTAAATATGGTTAACTGCAATAGCCTCTATTAACACGAAATTAGCAAGAGTAAATTTACCTAAGTCAGCCCTGATAAAATGAAAATACACTGGGTAATGCTCAGTTAATGCAAGATAAATCATTACAGATACAAAATATTATTAATGATGGCTGACAACCAGAACCCTACACAATTCACAAAAACCTCACTAGGCCCAAGAATGAACCTTATGCTACACAGCACAAGAAAAAAAATGCAACAACAGTTATACTCAAATTACACAGCTGCTAGATGGTTGGAGACTTCCTGAGCACTCAATAATAACTGTACAGGGGAGGACAGAGATGTGAACAAAATGAGGAGCAGATCTAAGTGGCAATGATGCAGAGACTGAGCTCATTATATAGGGGCCAGCAGAGCTTGATACAACTTGTAAGAAGGACGTGCAAATGAAGCCATGGGGACAAAGAGCTGACAATCCCGCTCTGAACAACAGAAAGGACGACTTACTCTACTATAACGGTAGAAGGGGGGGACTGAGGCAGAACACGCTCGTGATCAAACATGCAGCATACTGTGCGTTAAAATTACACAAAGGATGATGAAATCATAGGCTATGTAACACCTCCCCACAAAGAAAAAGAAATTTACAAAGGAAATTTCTTATTACTCTAAAACAATCTGTCTAAAGTCTAGATAAGCAATCTGCAATAACATTTTCTTTCCTAGTGTTACAAAACATGAGATCTCCCTAGCACGTTCAGTTATAGGTACTTGCCAGTATCCCTTTAACAAATCAAACTTACTTATGTACCTAGCCTTTCCGATCTTGTCCATGCAATCTTCCACGCGAGGGAGAGGGTAAGTGTCTGTTTTGGTTATCTGATTAACACGTCTGTAGTCAATGCAAAGCCGCTGTGACCCACCTGGCTTAGGGACTAGAGTGACAGGAGAACTCCACTCGCTCTGACATGGCTCAATCATCTTGTGGTCCAACAGGTAGCCAAGCTCCTTCTGGATGAGAGGAACTTTCACTGGGTTCACACGGTAAGGAGGCAATTTAATTGGCTTTGCGTCTCCAACATCGACATCATGCATCAACACAGTGGTTCTTCCTGGAGTGGCACGGAACACTTGCGGGTACTCCTGCAGTAATGCCGAAAACTCCTGCCTTTCCTCTGTAGGTAGATGAGAAAGCTTAGTCTGGAGATCATTCATGATATCAGGATTCTTCCCCAAACTATCACTCAGGCTCATACTGCATGGGAGAGCTTCACTTGCAGACTCGGGTGGAACAGCTACAGTGCAGACTGGATTATTTTCGTCCCGCCTGTGATATAACTTTAGCATGTTGATGTGACATAGTTGCTTGCTCTTTCTACGATCTGGTGTGGCGATGACATAGTTGACATCACTGAGTTTCTTCTCCACGAAATAAGGACCACTAAACTTGGCTTGAAGAAGTTGCCCATGAACCGGTAGCAGAATTAAAACCTGATCTCTTGGCTGAAAGTGGCGTAACCTGGACTTCTTATCATACAAAGTCTTCCTCTTCTCCTGAGCAGCTCCTAAATTCTCTCTCGTTAGCTGTAAAGCAGTGGACAGCCGTTCTTTGAACTTCATCACATACTCCAGCAGGTTGACGTCATCTTCCTCCGACAGCCAGCATTCCTTGAGTAACTTAAGGGGTCCTCTTACTTCATGGCCAAACAGTAGTTCAAAGGGTGAGAAGCCCAGTGATTCATTTGGAGATTCTCTTGCGGCAAATACAACAAATGGAAGACCTTTATCCCAGTCTTTCTCATGTTCCAAACAGTATTTCTTGAGCATCGATTTGAGTGTTTGATGATATCTCTCCAACGCTCCTTGGGTCTGGGGATGGTAAGCTGAAGACGTGATCTGGGTGATGCCCAACTCTTTCAGAGACTGCTTGAAAACGATTGACATGAAATTACTTTCCTGGTCTGACTGTACCTCCTTGGGCAGACCAAACTTTGTGAAGAACCCTAGCATTTCCTTAACCACGTTCTTTGCTGAGATATTTCTAAGTGGAATGGCTTCAGGATAACGAGTAGCCATATCAATCAGGGTCAACACATAAGAAAATCCTGAAGAAGTCTTAGGAAGAGGGCCCACAATATCCACCAACACACGGGTGAAAGGCGCCTCAAAAGGAGGAATGGGAACTAGAGGTGCAACCTTTTCGGTCTGATTACACTTCCCCACAACTTGACGGGTGTGACAAGACTTACAATACCAGGAAACATCCCTGAAGATCCCTGGCCAGTAGAAGTGTTTCAAAATGCGTGCCACAGTCTTCCTCACTCCAAGGTGTCCTGCCAAACTGGAATCATGAGCCACTCTAATGATATCCTGCCTACAAACACGAGGGATGACAACTTGATGTACAACCTCCCATTCACAGTCGGCTGATGCTGTTGGGGGTCTCCACTTCCTCATAAGTACTCCTGACTTTATATAATAACAAGTAGAAGCACCGGCTGACTCTTCTTCACTGCAAGCAGAGTTAGCTAGACCTTTCAACTCAGGGTCAGCAACCTGCAACTCAACCAACTCTTGACGAGACAAATTATCAACACTACCGGGTACTGCCTCATCTGGTGAGTGGTCCATATTAGCAAGGAAAGTGTCAGCTAGGATAACATCATCATCATCATTATCCTCTAAATCACCAGTAACTTTAGACTTAGCCCTAGTGACAGCACATGCAGGGAACACATCAGGGACACCACAATCCTGGGACGCAGCCACTGGCTCACTAGACAACTGAGGAGCTGGACACACTTGACTTCCACCAATATCATTTCCAAGTAAGAAAGTTACACCTGACATTGGGAGTGTCTCAACCAACCCAACCATAATGGAACCATTAACAAAACCAGACTCTAAATTCACTCTGCACAGAGGGACAGAGAAGTAATTATTCCCTACACCTTGTAAGATTACAGTTTTATCAGAGGAATTAACATTAGAGCCTAGAACACTGGTCAGCATAGGGGATTGGCAAGCACCTGTGTCACGATATATTTTAACTGATTTCCTGTCATTACTGTCCAGAGGACTGACAAAACCTTCAGACAGGAAATTAGCACATGAACTCTTGAGAGTGTCACCCACGTTACTGCTCAAAAGAGGAGCTCCATCCTGAGAATTTAAGTTACCCCTCAAAGCAGGTTCAGTTAACTCAGTTAAAGAATTCTGGGAACTCTCAAGAGTGGACACTAGACCAATTGACTGAATATTTAAAGACTCCTTTTTGTTCACATCAGGCTGTCTCCTGAAACATTTCTCCGTAGTATGACCAAGCTTACTACAATAAGTACATTTACTTTTCTGAAATCTAGAGGTGAAGCTGGTATTTACTTCCTGAGAAACATCATCTTTATTCTCTTTCCTGTTACCTGTACTCTGAGTAGAGGCAACGCACTTACTCTCAGCTTTCCCTTTTTCTCTAGAATATCTCTTGTGAGTGAGAACATATTCATCAGCTAAAACTGCAGCATCAGACAAATTATCTATTCTTCTCTCATCAAGATATAGGCTTACATCTTTATAAATACACCTCTTGAAGTCCTCCAGCAAAATCATCTGCTTAAATTTACCAAAATCAGAATGCACATTCTTAGAATTTAACCACTGCTCTAACAGATCTTCTTTGATTTTTGCATACTCAACATGGGATTGCTTATCTTGCTTGTAAGTTGTCCTAAATTTTACTCTATAGGCTTCAGGAACAAGCTCATAGGCCTTAAGAATCAAGCTCTTAACTACATCATAATTATCAGATTGATCCTGAGGCAAAGATGCATAAGTTACTTGAGCTTTACCGGTGAGAACAGTTTGAAGGAGTACTGGCCAATACTTTTTGGGCATATTAAAACCTGTAGCTACCCTCTCAAACAACTGAAAATACTTGGTTAAATCAGATTCATTAAAAGGAGGGACAAGTTTAACATTTTTAGCCACATCAAAATCATCAGAGCTAGATGATCCAGTTCCACCTTGTTTCATGCGATACTCATGGTCTGCCTGAATCCTAGCAATTTCAACTTGTGCCTCAGCCTCCTTAGAACGGGCCTGAAATTCAGGCTCCTTAGCACTTGCTTGAAATTCAGCCTCCTTAGCACGAGACTCCGCCTCCTTAGCCTGAGCCTCCTGCAGGGCTAGCTGTAACTTAGCTAATTCAATTTGCGTTCGCTCATTTGGAGGAGTTACATTAAACAAGCTTTCATTAATCATGTCAACAATTTGATCTTTAGAATGATGAGAGCAAACAGCAATTCCCAATTGTTGAGCAACAAGCTTAAGTTCATTCTTTGTTCTGTTTTCTACATCACACACTGTTTGCACATTTGACAAAAAATCCTTGGCTTCATCAAGCGTAGTAATAGTAGACATCATGAATAAGTAACAGTCACAAAATATCAAGCAATATCCTTATGATAATATCCTGAATATCCTGATATGAGGTCGCCAAATTTATGTTACGGAACAGAGAAAGATAATGTACACATTAAGTGAGAATACTAAGAGTCACTACTGTCCCGTAAAGTTCCAGGTTCAAAACAAAAGAGTTAGGTAAAATTACAAGTTAAAGTTTAATGCTCAAACTAACAACAAAACATTCAGGACTCATAAGGATAATGTAATGGCAAAAACAATTAAATATGGTTAACTGCAATAGCCTCTATTAACACGAAATTAGCAAGAGTAAATTTACCTAAGTCAGCCCTGATAAAATGAAAATACACTGGGTAATGCTCAGTTAATGCAAGATAAATCATTACAGATACAAAATATTATTAATGATGGCTGACAACCAGAACCCTACACAATTCACAAAAACCTCACTAGGCCCAAGAATGAACCTTATGCTACACAGCACAAGAAAAAATGCAACAACAGTTATACTCAAATTACACAGCTGCTAGATGGTTGGAGACTTCCTGAGCACTCAATAATAACTGTACAGGGGAGGACAGAGATGTGAACAAAATGAGGAGCAGATCTAAGTGGCAATGATGCAGAGACTGAGCTCATTATATAGGGGCCAGCAGAGCTTGATACAACTTGTAAGAAGGACGTGCAAATGAAGCCATGGGGACAAAGAGCTGACAATCCCGCTCTGAACAACAGAAAGGACGACTTACTCTACTATAACGGTAGAAGGGGGGACTGAGGCAGAACACGCTCGTGATCAAACATGCAGCATACTGTGCGTTAAAATTACACAAAGGATGATGAAATCATAGGCTATGTAACACCTCCCCACAAAGAAAAAGAAATTTACAAAGGAAATTTCTTATTACTCTAAAACAATCTGTCTAAAGTCTAGATAAGCAATCTGCAATAACATTTTCTTTCCTAGTGTTACAAAACATGAGATCTCCCTAGCACGTTCAGTTATAGGTACTTGCCAGTATCCCTTTAACAAATCAAACTTACTTATGTACCTAGCCTTTCCGATCTTGTCCATGCAATCTTCCACGCGAGGGAGAGGGTAAGTGTCTGTTTTGGTTATCTGATTAACACGTCTGTAGTCAATGCAAAGCCGCTGTGACCCACCTGGCTTAGGGACTAGAGTGACAGGAGAACTCCACTCGCTCTGACATGGCTCAATCATCTTGTGGTCCAACAGGTAGCCAAGCTCCTTCTGGATGAGAGGAACTTTCACTGGGTTCACACGGTAAGGAGGCAATTTAATTGGCTTTGCGTCTCCAACATCGACATCATGCATCAACACAGTGGTTCTTCCTGGAGTGGCACGGAACACTTGCGGGTACTCCTGCAGTAATGCCGAAAACTCCTGCCTTTCCTCTGTAGGTAGATGAGAAAGCTTAGTCTGGAGATCATTCATGATATCAGGATTCTTCCCCAAACTATCACTCAGGCTCATACTGCATGGGAGAGCTTCACTTGCAGACTCGGGTGGAACAGCTACAGTGCAGACTGGATTATTTTCGTCCCGCCTGTGATATAACTTTAGCATGTTGATGTGACATAGTTGCTTGCTCTTTCTACGATCTGGTGTGGCGATGACATAGTTGACATCACTGAGTTTCTTCTCCACGAAATAAGGACCACTAAACTTGGCTTGAAGAAGTTGCCCATGAACCGGTAGCAGAATTAAAACCTGATCTCTTGGCTGAAAGTGGCGTAACCTGGACTTCTTATCATACAAAGTCTTCCTCTTCTCCTGAGCAGCTCCTAAATTCTCTCTCGTTAGCTGTAAAGCAGTGGACAGCCGTTCTTTGAACTTCATCACATACTCCAGCAGGTTGACGTCATCTTCCTCCGACAGCCAGCATTCCTTGAGTAACTTAAGGGGTCCTCTTACTTCATGGCCAAACAGTAGTTCAAAGGGTGAGAAGCCCAGTGATTCATTTGGAGATTCTCTTGCGGCAAATACAACAAATGGAAGACCTTTATCCCAGTCTTTCTCATGTTCCAAACAGTATTTCTTGAGCATCGATTTGAGTGTTTGATGATATCTCTCCAACGCTCCTTGGGTCTGGGGATGGTAAGCTGAAGACGTGATCTGGGTGATGCCCAACTCTTTCAGAGACTGCTTGAAAACGTTTGACATGAAATTACTTCCCTGGTCTGACTGTACCTCCTTGGGCAGACCAAACTTTGTGAAGAACCCTAGCATTTCCTTAACCACGTTCTTTGCTGAGATATTTCTAAGTGGAATGGCTTCAGGATAACGAGTAGCCATATCAATCAGGGTCAACACATAAGAAAATCCTGAAGAAGTCTTAGGAAGAGGGCCCACAATATCCACCAACACACGGGTGAAAGGCGCCTCAAAAGGAGGAATGGGAACTAGAGGTGCAACCTTTTCGGTCTGATTACACTTCCCCACAACTTGACGGGTGTGACAAGACTTACAATACCAGGAAACATCCCTGAAGATCCCTGGCCAGTAGAAGTGTTTCAAAATGCGTGCCACAGTCTTCCTCACTCCAAGGTGTCCTGCCAAACTGGAATCATGAGCCACTCTAATGATATCCTGCCTACAAACACGAGGGATGACAACTTGATGTACAACCTCCCATTCACAGTCGGCTGATGCTGTTGGGGGTCTCCACTTCCTCATAAGTACTCCTGACTTTATATAATAACAAGTAGAAGCACCGGCTGACTCTTCTTCACTGCAAGCAGAGTTAGCTAGACCTTTCAACTCAGGGTCAGCAACCTGCAACTCAACCAACTCTTGACGAGACAAATTATCAACACTACCGGGTACTGCCTCATCTGGTGAGTGGTCCATATTAGCAAGGAAAGTGTCAGCTAGGATAACATCATCATCATCATTATCCTCTAAATCACCAGTAACTTTAGACTTAGCCCTAGTGACAGCACATGCAGGGAACACATCAGGGACACCACAATCCTGGGACGCAGCCACTGGCTCACTAGACAACTGAGGAGCTGGACACACTTGACTTCCACCAATATCATTTCCAAGTAAGAAAGTTACACCTGACATTGGGAGTGTCTCAACCAACCCAACCATAATGGAACCATTAACAAAACCAGACTCTAAATTCACTCTGCACAGAGGGACAGAGAAGTAATTATTCCCTACACCTTGTAAGATTACAGTTTTATCAGAGGAATTAACATTAGAGCCTAGAACACTGGTCAGCATAGGGGATTGGCAAGCACCTGTGTCACGATATATTTTAACTGATTTCCTGTCATTACTGTCCAGAGGACTGACAAAACCTTCAGACAGGAAATTAGCACATGAACTCTTGAGAGTGTCACCCACGTTACTGCTCAAAAGAGGAGCTCCATCCTGAGAATTTAAGTTACCCCTCAAAGCAGGTTCAGTTAACTCAGTTAAAGAATTCTGGGAACTCTCAAGAGTGGACACTAGACCAATTGACTGAATATTTAAAGACTCCTTTTTGTTCACATCACGCTGTCTCCTGAAACATTTCTCCGTAGTATGACCAAGCTTACTACAATAAGTACATTTACTTTTCTGAAATCTAGAGGTGAAGCTGGTATTTACTTCCTGAGAAACATCATCTTTATTCTCTTTCCTGTTACCTGTACTCTGAGTAGAGGCAACGCACTTACTCTCAGCTTTCCCTTTTTCTCTAGAATATCTCTTGTGAGTGAGAACATATTCATCAGCTAAAACTGCAGCATCAGACAAATTATCTATTCTTCTCTCATCAAGATATAGGCTTACATCTTTATAAATACACCTCTTGAAGTCCTCCAGCAAAATCATCTGCTTAAATTTACCAAAATCAGAATGCACATTCTTAGAATTTAACCACTGCTCTAACAGATCTTCTTTGATTTTTGCATACTCAACATGGGATTGCTTATCTTGCTTGTAAGTTGTCCTAAATTTTACTCTATAGGCTTCAGGAACAAGCTCATAGGCCTTAAGAATCAAGCTCTTAACTACATCATAATTATCAGATTGATCCTGAGGCAAAGATGCATAAGTTACTTGAGCTTTACCGGTGAGAACAGTTTGAAGGAGTACTGGCCAATACTTTTTGGGCATATTAAAACCTGTAGCTACCCTCTCAAACAACTGAAAATACTTGGTTAAATCAGATTCATTAAAAGGAGGGACAAGTTTAACATTTTTAGCCACATCAAAATCATCAGAGCTAGATGATCCAGTTCCACCTTGTTTCATGCGATACTCATGGTCTGCCTGAATCCTAGCAATTTCAACTTGTGCCTCAGCCTCCTTAGAACGGGCCTGAAATTCAGGCTCCTTAGCACTTGCTTGAAATTCAGCCTCCTTAGCACGAGACTCCGCCTCCTTAGCCTGAGCCTCCTGCAGGGCTAGCTGTAACTTAGCTAATTCAATTTGCGTTCGCTCATTTGGAGGAGTTACATTAAACAAGCTTTCATTAATCATGTCAACAATTTGATCTTTAGAATGATGAGAGCAAACAGCAATTCCCAATTGTTGAGCAACAAGCTTAAGTTCATTCTTTGTTCTGTTTTCTACATCACACACTGTTTGCACATTTGACAAAAAATCCTTGGCTTCATCAAGCGTAGTAATAGTAGACATCATGAATAAGTAACAGTCACAAAATATCAAGCAATATCCTTATGATAATATCCTGAATATCCTGATATGAGGTCGCCAAATTTATGTTACGGAACAGAGAAAGATAATGTACACATTAAGTGAGAATACTAAGAGTCACTACTGTCCCGTAAAGTTCCAGGTTCAAAACAAAAGAGTTAGGTAAAATTACAAGTTAAAGTTTAATGCTCAAACTAACAACAAAACATTCAGGACTCATAAGGATAATGTAATGGCAAAAACAATTAAATATGGTTAACTGCAATAGCCTCTATTAACACGAAATTAGCAAGAGTAAATTTACCTAAGTCAGCCCTGATAAAATGAAAATACACTGGGTAATGCTCAGTTAATGCAAGATAAATCATTACAGATACAAAATATTATTAATGATGGCTGACAACCAGAACCCTACACAATTCACAAAAACCTCACTAGGCCCAAGAATGAACCTTATGCTACACAGCACAAGAAAAAAAATGCAACAACAGTTATACTCAAATTACACAGCTGCTAGATGGTTGGAGACTTCCTGAGCACTCAATAATAACTGTACAGGGGAGGACAGAGATGTGAACAAAATGAGGAGCAGATCTAAGTGGCAATGATGCAGAGACTGAGCTCATTATATAGGGGCCAGCAGAGCTTGATACAACTTGTAAGAAGGACGTGCAAATGAAGCCATGGGGACAAAGAGCTGACAATCCCGCTCTGAACAACAGAAAGGACGACTTACTCTACTATAACGGTAGAAGGGGGGGACTGAGGCAGAACACGCTCGTGATCAAACATGCAGCATACTGTGCGTTAAAATTACACAAAGGATGATGAAATCATAGGCTATGTAACACCTCCCCACAAAGAAAAAGAAATTTACAAAGGAAATTTCTTATTACTCTAAAACAATCTGTCTAAAGTCTAGATAAGCAATCTGCAATAACATTTTCTTTCCTAGTGTTACAAAACATGAGATCTCCCTAGCACGTTCAGTTATAGGTACTTGCCAGTATCCCTTTAACAAATCAAACTTACTTATGTACCTAGCCTTTCCGATCTTGTCCATGCAATCTTCCACGCGAGGGAGAGGGTAAGTGTCTGTTTTGGTTATCTGATTAACACGTCTGTAGTCAATGCAAAGCCGCTGTGACCCACCTGGCTTAGGGACTAGAGTGACAGGAGAACTCCACTCGCTCTGACATGGCTCAATCATCTTGTGGTCCAACAGGTAGCCAAGCTCCTTCTGGATGAGAGGAACTTTCACTGGGTTCACACGGTAAGGAGGCAATTTAATTGGCTTTGCGTCTCCAACATCGACATCATGCATCAACACAGTGGTTCTTCCTGGAGTGGCACGGAACACTTGCGGGTACTCCTGCAGTAATGCCGAAAACTCCTGCCTTTCCTCTGTAGGTAGATGAGAAAGCTTAGTCTGGAGATCATTCATGATATCAGGATTCTTCCCCAAACTATCACTCAGGCTCATACTGCATGGGAGAGCTTCACTTGCAGACTCGGGTGGAACAGCTACAGTGCAGACTGGATTATTTTCGTCCCGCCTGTGATATAACTTTAGCATGTTGATGTGACATAGTTGCTTGCTCTTTCTACGATCTGGTGTGGCGATGACATAGTTGACATCACTGAGTTTCTTCTCCACGAAATAAGGACCACTAAACTTGGCTTGAAGAAGTTGCCCATGAACCGGTAGCAGAATTAAAACCTGATCTCTTGGCTGAAAGTGGCGTAACCTGGACTTCTTATCATACAAAGTCTTCCTCTTCTCCTGAGCAGCTCCTAAATTCTCTCTCGTTAGCTGTAAAGCAGTGGACAGCCGTTCTTTGAACTTCATCACATACTCCAGCAGGTTGACGTCATCTTCCTCCGACAGCCAGCATTCCTTGAGTAACTTAAGGGGTCCTCTTACTTCATGGCCAAACAGTAGTTCAAAGGGTGAGAAGCCCAGTGATTCATTTGGAGATTCTCTTGCGGCAAATACAACAAATGGAAGACCTTTATCCCAGTCTTTCTCATGTTCCAAACAGTATTTCTTGAGCATCGATTTGAGTGTTTGATGATATCTCTCCAACGCTCCTTGGGTCTGGGGATGGTAAGCTGAAGACGTGATCTGGGTGATGCCCAACTCTTTCAGAGACTGCTTGAAAACGTTTGACATGAAATTACTTCCCTGGTCTGACTGTACCTCCTTGGGCAGACCAAACTTTGTGAAGAACCCTAGCATTTCCTTAACCACGTTCTTTGCTGAGATATTTCTAAGTGGAATGGCTTCAGGATAACGAGTAGCCATATCAATCAGGGTCAACACATAAGAAAATCCTGAAGAAGTCTTAGGAAGAGGGCCCACAATATCCACCAACACACGGGTGAAAGGCGCCTCAAAAGGAGGAATGGGAACTAGAGGTGCAACCTTTTCGGTCTGATTACACTTCCCCACAACTTGACGGGTGTGACAAGACTTACAATACCAGGAAACATCCCTGAAGATCCCTGGCCAGTAGAAGTGTTTCAAAATGCGTGCCACAGTCTTCCTCACTCCAAGGTGTCCTGCCAAACTGGAATCATGAGCCACTCTAATGATATCCTGCCTACAAACACGAGGGATGACAACTTGATGTACAACCTCCCATTCACAGTCGGCTGATGCTGTTGGGGGTCTCCACTTCCTCATAAGTACTCCTGACTTTATATAATAACAAGTAGAAGCACCGGCTGACTCTTCTTCACTGCAAGCAGAGTTAGCTAGACCTTTCAACTCAGGGTCAGCAACCTGCAACTCAACCAACTCTTGACGAGACAAATTATCAACACTACCGGGTACTGCCTCATCTGGTGAGTGGTCCATATTAGCAAGGAAAGTGTCAGCTAGGATAACATCATCATCATCATTATCCTCTAAATCACCAGTAACTTTAGACTTAGCCCTAGTGACAGCACATGCAGGGAACACATCAGGGACACCACAATCCTGGGACGCAGCCACTGGCTCACTAGACAACTGAGGAGCTGGACACACTTGACTTCCACCAATATCATTTCCAAGTAAGAAAGTTACACCTGACATTGGGAGTGTCTCAACCAACCCAACCATAATGGAACCATTAACAAAACCAGACTCTAAATTCACTCTGCACAGAGGGACAGAGAAGTAATTATTCCCTACACCTTGTAAGATTACAGTTTTATCAGAGGAATTAACATTAGAGCCTAGAACACTGGTCAGCATAGGGGATTGGCAAGCACCTGTGTCACGATATATTTTAACTGATTTCCTGTCATTACTGTCCAGAGGACTGACAAAACCTTCAGACAGGAAATTAGCACATGAACTCTTGAGAGTGTCACCCACGTTACTGCTCAAAAGAGGAGCTCCATCCTGAGAATTTAAGTTACCCCTCAAAGCAGGTTCAGTTAACTCAGTTAAAGAATTCTGGGAACTCTCAAGAGTGGACACTAGACCAATTGACTGAATATTTAAAGACTCCTTTTTGTTCACATCACGCTGTCTCCTGAAACATTTCTCCGTAGTATGACCAAGCTTACTACAATAAGTACATTTACTTTTCTGAAATCTAGAGGTGAAGCTGGTATTTACTTCCTGAGAAACATCATCTTTATTCTCTTTCCTGTTACCTGTACTCTGAGTAGAGGCAACGCACTTACTCTCAGCTTTCCCTTTTTCTCTAGAATATCTCTTGTGAGTGAGAACATATTCATCAGCTAAAACTGCAGCATCAGACAAATTATCTATTCTTCTCTCATCAAGATATAGGCTTACATCTTTATAAATACACCTCTTGAAGTCCTCCAGCAAAATCATCTGCTTAAATTTACCAAAATCAGAATGCACATTCTTAGAATTTAACCACTGCTCTAACAGATCTTCTTTGATTTTTGCATACTCAACATGGGATTGCTTATCTTGCTTGTAAGTTGTCCTAAATTTTACTCTATAGGCTTCAGGAACAAGCTCATAGGCCTTAAGAATCAAGCTCTTAACTACATCATAATTATCAGATTGATCCTGAGGCAAAGATGCATAAGTTACTTGAGCTTTACCGGTGAGAACAGTTTGAAGGAGTACTGGCCAATACTTTTGGGCATATTAAAACCTGTAGCTACCCTCTCAAACAACTGAAAATACTTGGTTAAATCAGATTCATTAAAAGGAGGGACAAGTTTAACATTTTTAGCCACATCAAAATCATCAGAGCTAGATGATCCAGTTCCACCTTGTTTCATGCGATACTCATGGTCTGCCTGAATCCTAGCAATTTCAACTTGTGCCTCAGCCTCCTTAGAACGGGCCTGAAATTCAGGCTCCTTAGCACTTGCTTGAAATTCAGCCTCCTTAGCACGAGACTCCGCCTCCTTAGCCTGAGCCTCCTGCAGGGCTAGCTGTAACTTAGCTAATTCAATTTGCGTTCGCTCATTTGGAGGAGTTACATTAAACAAGCTTTCATTAATCATGTCAACAATTTGATCTTTAGAATGATGAGAGCAAACAGCAATTCCCAATTGTTGAGCAACAAGCTTAAGTTCATTCTTTGTTCTGTTTTCTACATCACACACTGTTTGCACATTTGACAAAAAATCCTTGGCTTCATCAAGCGTAGTAATAGTAGACATCATGAATAAGTAACAGTCACAAAATATCAAGCAATATCCTTATGATAATATCCTGAATATCCTGATATGAGGTCGCCAAATTTATGTTACGGAACAGAGAAAGATAATGTACACATTAAGTGAGAATACTAAGAGTCACTACTGTCCCGTAAAGTTCCAGGTTCAAAACAAAAGAGTTAGGTAAAATTACAAGTTAAAGTTTAATGCTCAAACTAACAACAAAACATTCAGGACTCATAAGGATAATGTAATGGCAAAAACAATTAAATATGGTTAACTGCAATAGCCTCTATTAACACGAAATTAGCAAGAGTAAATTTACCTAAGTCAGCCATGATAAAATGAAAATACACTGGGTAATGCTCAGTTAATGCAAGATAAATCATTACAGATACAAAATATTATTAATGATGGCTGACAACCAGAACCCTACACAATTCACAAAAACCTCACTAGGCCCAAGAATGAACCTTATGCTACAGAGCACAAGAAAAAAAATGCAACAACAGTTATACTCAAATTAAACAGCTGCTAGATGGTTGGAGACTTCCTGAGCACTCAATAATAACTGTACAGGGGAGGACAGAGATGTGAACAAAATGAGGAGCAGATCTAAGTGGCAATGATGCAGACCCTGAGCTCATTATATAGGGGCCACCAGAGCTTGATACAACTTGTAAGAAGGACGTGCAAATGAAGCCATGGGGACAAAGAGCTGACAATCCCGCTCTGAACAACAGAAAGGACGACTTACTCTACTATAACGGTAGAAGGGGGGGACTGAGGCAGAAAACGCTCGTGATCAAACATGCAGCATACTGTGCGTTAAAATTACACAAAGGATGATGAAATCATAGGCTATGTAACACCTCCCCACAAAGAAAAAGAAATTTACAAAGGAAATTTCTTATTACTCTAAAACAATCTGTCTAAAGTCTAGATAAGCAATCTGCAATAACATTTTCTTTCCTAGTGTTACAAAACATGAGATCTCCCTAGCACGTTCAGTTATAGGTACTTGCCAGTATCCCTTTAACAAATCAAACTTACTTATGTACCTAGCCTTTCCGATCTTGTCCATGCAATCTTCCACGCGAGGGAGAGGGTAAGTGTCTGTTTTGGTTATCTGATTAACACGTCTGTAGTCAATGCAAAGCCGCTGTGACCCACCTGGCTTAGGGACTAGAGTGACAGGAGAACTCCACTCGCTCTGACATGGCTCAATCATCTTGTGGTCCAACAGGTAGCCAAGCTCCTTCTGGATGAGAGGAACTTTCACTGGGTTCACACGGTAAGGAGGCAATTTAATTGGCTTTGCGTCTCCAACATCGACATCATGCATCAACACAGTGGTTCTTCCTGGAGTGGCACGGAACACTTGCGGGTACTCCTGCAGTAATGCCGAAAACTCCTGCCTTTCCTCTGTAGGTAGATGAGAAAGCTTAGTCTGGAGATCATTCATGATATCAGGATTCTTCCCCAAACTATCACTCAGGCTCATACTGCATGGGAGAGCTTCACTTGCAGACTCGGGTGGAACAGCTACAGTGCAGACTGGATTATTTTCGTCCCGCCTGTGATATAACTTTAGCATGTTGATGTGACATAGTTGCTTGCTCTTTCTACGATCTGGTGTGGCGATGACATAGTTGACATCACTGAGTTTCTTCTCCACGAAATAAGGACCACTAAACTTGGCTTGAAGAAGTTGCCCATGAACCGGTAGCAGAATTAAAACCTGATCTCTTGGCTGAAAGTGGCGTAACCTGGACTTCTTATCATACAAAGTCTTCCTCTTCTCCTGAGCAGCTCCTAAATTCTCTCTCGTTAGCTGTAAAGCAGTGGACAGCCGTTCTTTGAACTTCATCACATACTCCAGCAGGTTGACGTCATCTTCCTCCGACAGCCAGCATTCCTTGAGTAACTTAAGGGGTCCTCTTACTTCATGGCCAAACAGTAGTTCAAAGGGTGAGAAGCCCACTGATTCATTTGGAGATTCTCTTGCGGCAAATACAACAAATGGAAGACCTTTATCCCAGTCTTTCTCATGTTCCAAACAGTATTTCTTGAGCATCGATTTGAGTGTTTGATGATATCTCTCCAACGCTCCTTGGGTCTGGGGATGGTAAGCTGAAGACGTGATCTGGGTGATGCCCAACTCTTTCAGAGACTGCTTGAAAACGTTTGACATGAAATTACTTCCCTGGTCTGACTGTACCTCCTTGGGCAGACCAAACTTTGTGAAGAACCCTAGCATTTCCTTAACCACGTTCTTTGCTGAGATATTTCTATGGAATGGCTTCAGGATAACGAGTAGCCATATCAATCAGGGTCAACACATAAGAAAATCCTGAAGAAGTCTTAGGAAGAGGGCCCACAATATCCACCAACACACGGGTGAAAGGCGCCTCAAAAGGAGGAATGGGAACTAGTGGTGCAACCTTTTCGGTCTGATTACACTTCCCGACAACTTGACGGGTGTGACAAGACTTACAATACCAGGAAACATCCCTGAAGATCCCTGGCCAGTA
>NW_027642241.1:0-4995 GCF_032717465.1 Coenobita brevimanus
ACAGCCCCAGCTCCTGTATCACTTGCGTCAACAGCCATCTTAAAAGGCTTAGCAAAATTTGGAGTAGCGAGCACTGGCTGGACTTAACAGGATAGCTTCAAGTTTGGCTGAAAGAGGATCTGCAGTCAATGGTCCAGACAAATTTAACTCCCCTTTTGCAGTAGGTCTGTAAGTGGTGATACAAGAACTGAAAAGTTAAGAACAAATCTCCTGTAACAACCTACCATTCCCAAAAATCTTTGTAGCTCTTCTCCTATTTTTAGGGTCTGGGAAGATCACTTATAACCTGAACCTTATAGCTCCTGGTGGTGCAACATGTCCATCACTAATTACAACGCAAGGCACTGGAACTTTAGCTTCACCAACTCGGTACTTTGATAAATTAGCTACAAGATTAAATGAACCATACGCTCAAGAAATTTAGTGCGATACATGGCATAAGTGATCTTTCCAGTTGTCACTGAAGATTAATACATCATCAATATAAACAACACACCCTGCCAAACCCTCCGTTACAACATCTGCGAGCTTCTGAAAAGTGGCTGGTGCATTCTTCATACCATATGGCATTACAGAACTTGCAAAAGTCTTTCATAGTGTTGGCAAACATGAGATCTCCCTAGCACGTTCAGTCATAGGTACTTGCCTGCATCCCTTTAACAAATCAAACTTACTTTATGTACCTAGCCTTTCTGATCTTGTTCATGCAATCTTCCACGCGAGGGAGAGAGTAAGTGTCTGTTTTGGCTATCTGATTAATGACGTCTGAAGTCGGCGCAAAGTCGCTGTGAGCTCCACCTGGCTTAGGGACCAGAGTGACAGGAGAACCTCCACCTGCCTCTGACAGGCCTCAATCATCTTCAGGTCCAACACAGCCAAGCCTTCCTTCTGGATGAGAGGAATTTTCACTGGGTTCTACACTGTAAGGATAGCTTAATTGGTTTCATGGCTCCAACATCGACATCATGCATCAACACAGTGGTTTTTCCTGGAGTGGTACGGAACGCTTTCTATGGTACTCCTGCAGCAATGCTGAAAACTCCCTGCTCTTCCTCGGGAGCTAGATGAGAAAGCTTAGTCTGGAGATCATTCATGACATCAAGATTCTTCCCCAAACTATCATCTCAGGCTCATGCTGCATGGGAGAACTTCACTTGCAGACTCTGGTGAAAATAGCTGCAGTGCAGACTGAGTTATTTTCGTCCCGCCTGTGATATAACTTAAAAATGTTGATGTGACAAAGTTGCTTTTGTTCTTTCTATTGATCTGGTGTGGCGATGACATAGTTGACATCATCGCCGAGTTTCTTCTCCACGAAATGAGGACCACGTTTCGGCTTTGAAGAGGTTGCCCATGCACCGGTAGCAGAATCAAAACCTGATCTTCACTGAAAGTGGCGTAATTCTGGACTTCTTATCATAGCAAGTCTTCCCATCTTTCTCCCGAGCAGCTCCTAAATTCTCTCTCGCCAGCTTTAAAGCAGTGGACAGCCGTTCTTTGAACTTCATCACACATTCCAGCAGGTTGACGTCATCTTCCTCCGAGCAGCGTCAGCATTCCTTGGAGTAACTTAAGGCGTCCTCTTACTTGGGCGGTCAAACAGTAAACCAAAGCGGGTTAGCCCACTGATTCATTTGGAGATTCTTTCTCCGGCAACATATAACGAATGGAAGATCTTTATCCCAGTTTTTCTGATGTTCCAAAACAGTATTTCTTGAGCATCGATTTGAGTGTTTGATGACATCTCTCCAACGCTCCCTTGGAACTGGGGATGGTAAGTTGAAGACGTGATCTCGGTGATGGCCAAATCTTTTCCAGAGACTGCTTGAAAACATTTGACATGAAATTACTTCCCGTTCTGACTGTACCTCCTTGGGCAGACCAAACTTTGTGAAGAACCCTAGCATTTCCTGCAATTCACGTTCTTTGCTGAGATATTTTTAAGTGGAATGGCTTCAGGATAATGAGTAGCCATATCAATCACGGTCAACACATAAGAAAATCTTGAAGAAGTCTCAGGAAGAGGGCCCACAATATCCACCAAACACACGGGTGAATGGCGCCTCAAAAGGATAATGAGAACCTGAGGGTGCAACCGCCAGTATGATTACACTTCCTCACAACTTGGACAGGTGTGACAAGACTTACAATACCAGGAAACATTTCTGAAGCATGCCTGGCTAGTAGAAGTGTTTCAAAATGCGTGCCACAGTCTTCCTCACTCCAAGGTGTCCTGCCAAACTGGAATCATGAGCCACTCTAATGATATCCTGGGCCGACAAACACGAGGGATGACAGCTTTCTGATGTACAACCTCCCACTCACAGCTTGGCTGATGCTGTTGGGGGTCTCCAATACCTCTCTCATACACTCCCTGACTTTACATAATAATAAGTAGAATGTCAGCTGGATTTTCCTCACTGGCAAGCAGAGTTAGCTAGACCTTTAATCTCAGGGTCAGTAACCTGCAACTCAACCAACTATTGACGAGAGACAAATTATCAACACCATGGGGTACCGCTCCCCATCTGGTGAGTGGGTCCACAACCTAGCAAGAAAAGTGTCAGCTACCAGATAATATCATCATCATCATTATCCTCTAAGTCACCAGTAACCTTAGACTTAGCCTTAGTGACAGCATATGCAGAGAACACATCACCTGTGGGACATCACAATCCTGGAGCCAGCAGCCACTGGCTCATCAGACAACTGGAGAGCTGGACACACTTGACTTCCATCAATATCATTTCTAAGTAAGAAAGTTACACCTGACATTGGGAGTGTCTCAACCAACCCAACTATAACGGAACCATTAACAAAACCAGACTCCTAAATTCACTCTGCACAGAGGGACAGAGAAGTAATTATTCCCTACACCTTTTAAGATTACAGTTTCACCAGAGGAATTAACATTAGAGCCCAGAACACTGGTCACCATAAGGGACTGGTAACACCTGTATCACGATATATTTTAACTGGATTTCCTGTCATTACTGTCCAAAGGACTGACAAAAACCATCAGACAGGATATTAGTACATGAACCTTTGAGAGTGTCACCCACGTTACTGCTCAAAAGAGGAGCTTCATGAGAAATTTAATTTACCCCTCAAAGAAGGTTCAGTTAACTCAGTTAAAGTAATTCTGGGAACTTCCTATAGTGGATACTAGATCAATTGACTGAACATTTAAAGACTCCTTTTTATTCAAGTATCACGCCAAGTCCGTGGAAACATTTCTCCGTAGTACAGCCAAGCTTTCATTTTCACAATAAGTACACTACCTTTCTGAAATCTAGTGGTGAAGCTGGTATTTACTTCCCTGAGAAACATCATCTTTATTCTCTTTCCTGTTACCTGCACTCTCAGGAGAGGTAACGTACTCACTCTCAATTTTCTTTTTCTTTAGGAATATCTCTTGTGAGTGAGAATATATTCATCAGCTAAAATTGCAGCATCTGTACAAACTATCTGTTCTTCTCTCATCAAGATATAGGCTTTCATATCTTTATTAATACACCTTTTGAAATCCTCCAGCAAAAATCTCATCTGGTTAAATTTATCAAAATCAGAATCAACATACTTAGAATTTGAATCCACTGCTCTAACAGATCTTCTTTGATTTTTTGATACTCAACATGGGAATGCTTATCTTGCTTATAAGTTGTCCTCAAAGTTACCTTCATATAGGCTTCAGGAACAAGCTCATAGGCCTTAAGAATCAAGCTCTTAACTACACTACAATTATCTGATTGATCATGATAAAAAGATGCACAAGTTACTTGAGCTTTACTGGTGAGAACAGTTTGAAGGAGTACTGGCCAATACTTTTTGGGCTAATTAAAAACCAGTAGTTACCCTGCCCAAACAACTGAAAATACTTTGTTAAACCAAATCTATTAAAGTGAGGGACAAGTTTAACATTTTTAGCTACATCAAATTCATCAGAGCTAGATGATCCAGTTCCACATTGTTTCATGCGATACTCATGGTCTGCCTGAATCCTATCAAGTTCAACTTGTGCCTCAGCCTCACCAAACACGAGCCTTCGCAGGGCTAGCTGGGACTTATTAATTCAATCTGCAGTTTGCTCATTTGGAGGAGTTACACGTCATGTTTTCATTAATCAAAAGCAATAATTTGATCTTTAGACTGATGAGAGCGAACAACAATTCCCAATTGTTGAGCAGTCGCTTTAAGTTCATTCTTTGTTCTAGTTTTCTACATCACACACTGTTTGCATATTTGACAAAAAATCTTTGGCATCACCATGCGTAGTAATAGTAGACATCATGAATAAATCACAGCCGTTACAAAATACCAAGCAAATATCCTTATGATAATATCCCGAATATCCTGATAAGAGGTCGTCTATCGTATGTTACGGAACAGAGAAATCTGTCCCGCAAAGTTCCAGGTTCAAAACAAAAGAGTTAGGTGAAATTACATGCCAAAGTTTAATGCTCAAACCAAGAACTAAACATTCAGGACTCATAAGGATAATGTAATGGTAAGGAAACAATTAAATATGGTTAACTGCAATAGTCTCTTGTTAACTTGAAATTAGCAAGAGTAAATTTATCTAAGTCAGCCCTGATAAAACAAGAAAACCGGATGACGCTCAGTTAATGCAAGATATATTATTACAGATACAAAATATTATCAATAATGACTGACATAAAAACTTCACATTAATCACAAAAACCTCACCAGGTTTGAAGGAATTACCACATTGGTGTTATACAGTATGGCAAAAAATGTAAGAATACTAACACTCAAATTACACAGTAGCTTAGATGGTTGGAGACTTCCTGAGTACTCAAAAAATAATAATAACTGTTAGGGGAGGACAGAGATGTGAAACAAAATGAGGAGTAGATCTAAGTGGCAATTAATGCAGAGACTGAGCTCATTATATAGGCGCCGGCAGAGTTTGATAAAACTTGTAAGAAGGACGCGCAGCGAAGCCACAGTATGTAAGAAATGAGTTGACACTTT
>NW_027642242.1:0-14744 GCF_032717465.1 Coenobita brevimanus
CGTGATCTGGTGATGGCCAACTCTTTCAGAGACTGCTTGAAAACATTTGACATGAAATTACTTCCCGGTCTGACTGTACCTCCTTGGGCAGACCAAACTTGGTGAAGAACCCTAGCATTTCCTTAACCACGTTCTTTGCTGAGATATTTTTAAGTGGAATGGCTTCAGGATAATGAGTAGCCATATCAATCAGGGTCAACACATAATTAAATCCTGAAGAAGTCTTAGGAAGAGGGCCCACAATATCCACCAACACACGGGTGAATGGCGCCTGAAAAGGAGGAATGAGAACTTGAGGTGCAACCTTTTCAGTATGATTACACTTCCCCACAACTTGACAGGTGTGACAAGACTTACAATACCAGGAAACATTTCTGAAGATGCCTGGCCAGTAGAAGTGTTTCAAAATGCGTGCCACAGTCTTCCTCACTCCAAGGTGTCCTGCCAAACTGGAATCATGAGCCACTCTAATGATATCCTGCCAACAAACATGAGGGATGACAGCTTGATGTACAACCTCCCATTCACAGTCGGCTGATGCTGTTCGGGGTCTCCACTTTCTCATAAGTACTCCTGACTTTATATAATAACAAGTAGAAGCACCAGCTGACTCTTCCTCACTGCAAGCAGAGTTAGCTAGACCTTTCAACTCAGGGTCAGCAACCTGCAACTCAACCAACTATTGACGAGACAAATTATCAATACTACGGGGTACTGCCTCATCT
Source organism: Coenobita brevimanus (assembly GCF_032717465.1). Lineage (NCBI taxonomy): Eukaryota > Metazoa > Arthropoda > Malacostraca > Decapoda > Coenobitidae > Coenobita > Coenobita brevimanus. The sequence goes on from NW_027642242.1 coordinate 726, forward strand.
GGTGAGTGGTCCAAATTAGCAAGAAAAGTGTCAGCTAGGATAACATCATCATCATCATTATCCTCTAAGTCATCAGTAACTTTAGACTTAGCCCTAGTGACAGCATATGCAGAGAACACATCAGGGACATCACAATCCCGGGTCGCAGCCACTGCCTCAGTAGACAACTGAGGAGCTGGACACACTTGACTTCCACCAATATCATTTCCAAGTAAGAAAGTTACACCTGACATTGGGAGTGTCTCAACCAACCCAACCATAACGGAACCATTAACAAAACCAGACTGTAAATTTACTCTGCACAGAGGGACAGAGAAGTAATTATTTCCTACACCTTTTAAGTTTACAGTTTCATCAGAGGAATTAACATTAGAGCCTAGAACACTGGTCAGCATAAGGGATTGGCAACACCTGTATCACGATATATTTTAACTGATTTCCTGTCATTACTGTCCAGAGGACTGACAAAACCATCAGACAGGATATTAGCACATGAACTCTTGAGAGTGTCACCCACGTTACTGCTCAAAAGAGGAGCTTCATGAGAATTTAATTTACCCTCAAAGCAGGTTCAGTTAACTCAGTTAAAGAATTCTGGGAACTCTCAAGGGTGGACACTAGACCAATTGACTGAATATTTAAAGACTCCTTTTTATTCACATCACGCTGTCTCCGGAAACATTTCTCCGTAGTATGACCAAGCTTACTACAATAAGTATATTTATTTTCTGAAATCTAGAGGTGAAGCTGGCATTTACTCTCCTGAGAAACATCATCTTTGCTCCCCTTTCCTGTTACACCTGCACCTTGAGGAGAGGCAACGCACTCACTCTCAGCTTTCCTTTTTTCTTTTAGAATATCTCTTGTGAGTGAGAACATATTCATCAGCTAAAATCTGCAGCATCAGGAGAAATTATCTGTATCTTTCTCTCATCAAGATATAGGCTTACATACTTTATTAATACACCTTTTGAAATCCTCCAGCAAAATCATTCGCTTGGAATTTATCAAAATCTGAATCAACATACTTAGAATTTAACCACTGCTCTAACAGATCTTCTTTGATTTTTGGACACTCAACATGGGATTGAAGCTTATCTTGCTTATAAGTTGTCCTAAATGTTACTCTATAGGCTTCTGAATAAGCTCATAGGCCTCAAGAATCAAGCTTCTTAATTACATCATAATTATTTGATTGATCCTGGAGGCAAAGATGCATAAGTTACTTTGAGCTTTACCGGTGAGAACAGTTTGAAGGAGTACTGGCCAATACTTTTTGGGCCAATTAAAACCTGTAGCTACCCTCTCAAACAACTGAAAATACTTTGTTAAATCAAATTCATTAAAAGGAGGGACAAGTTTCAATATTTTTAGCTGTGCATCAAATTCATCAGAGCTAGAGGATCCAGTGTCCTCATTGTTTCATGTGTGATACTCATGGTCTGCCTGAATCTTATCCAAGTTCAACTTGTGCCTCAGCCTCCCAACAAGAGCCTTCTGCAGGGCTAGCTGTAACTTGCCATCTGGTTCATACTTTATTTGCTCATTTGGAGGAGTTACATTAAACAAGCTTTCACTAATCAAAACAATAATTTGATCTTTAGACTGATGAGAGTTGAAGTCAACAAATTCCCTGTAATTGTTGAGCAACAAGCTCAAGTTCATTCTTTGTTCTGTTTTCTACATCAATACTACTGTTTGCATATTTTGACAAAAAAAAAAAATCTTTGGCTTCATCAAGCGTAGTAATAGTAGAGCATCACAATAAACCACAGCTCACAAAACATCAAGCAATATCCTTATGACAATATCCCGAATATCCTGATAAGATGGTCGCCTATCGTATGTTACGGAACAGAGAAAACTGTCCCGCAAAGTTCCAGGTTCAAAACAAAAGAGTTAGGTAAAATTATACAAAGTTTAATGCTCAAATCCAATAACCAAACATTCAGGGACTCATAAGGATAATGTAATGGCAAAAACAATTAAATATGGTTAACTGCAGTTGAATGTTAACTCTGAAATTAGCAAGAGTAAACATATTCAAGTCATTCCTGAATAAATAAGAAAATTGATGATGCTCAGTTAATGCAAGATATATTATTACAGACATAAAATATTATCAATAATGACTGATATAAAAAATCCTTCACATTAATCACAAAAACCTCATCAGGCCTAAGGAATTAACACATTATGTTATACAGTACAAGAAAATGGCAATAACATTTATACTCAAATTACACAGTAGCTAGATGGTTGGAGACTTCCTGAGCACTGCTAAAAATAATAACAACTGTACATAGGAGGACAGAGATGTGAACAAAATGAGGAGTAGATCTAAGTGTAGCAATTAATGCAGAGACTGAGCTCATTATATACGCGCCGGCAGAGCTTGATACACAACTCTGTATAGAAGGACGCGCATATGAAGCTGTAGGGGACAAAGAGCTGACAATCCTGCTCTGAACAACAGAAAGAAAGACTTTATCTTACTATAAGGGGAGAAGGGGGGAGCAGGTAGGAACACGCCTGTGATCAAATATACAGCATACTCGTACGTTAGAATTATACAAAGCGAAGATGAAATCATAGGCTATGTAACACCTCCTCCTATTGAAAGAAAGCGAAATCTATGTATTAACTTTCTTATTACTCCAAAAACAATCTGTCTAAAGTCTAGATAAGCAATCTACGCAATAACATTTTCTTTCCCCCTCGACATGTTGTATGTCTAATGAACACTCCTGAAGAAGTACCTCCATCTTGTCAATCTCTGATTTTTATCTTTAAACTTACTAAGGAATTTCAGTGGGTTATGCTCGGCATAAATGACTCATGGGGTCAAAACCAGAACACAAATAAAATGAAAAATGCTGTAAACCTAAAATCTGTGCCAAAAAGCTCTTTCTCATTAGTTGAGTAGTTCTTTTGAGGTGGAGTGAACTTCTTACTGTAGTAAGATAAAGCGGGTGTTCATTACCCTGACTATCCCTTCTTGCAGCAAAAACAGCCCTTAGCTCCTGTATCACTTATATTAACAGCCATCTTGAAATGCTTAGGTATAAAATTTGGAGTAGCGAGTACTGGCTGACTTAATAGGATAGCTTTAAGTTTGCTGAAAGAGGATTCACAGTCATCGGTCCAGACAAATTTAACTCCCCTTTGGTAGGTCTGTAAGTGGTGATACAAGAATTGAAAAGTTAAGAACAAATCTCCTGTATTAACCTACCATTCCCAAAAAATCTTTGTAGCTCTTTCCGCTTTTTAGTCTGGGAAGATCACTTCGGCAACTTGAACCTTAGCTCCTGGTGGTGCAACATGTCCATCACCACCAGTGTACCCAAGGTACTGAATCCTTAGCTTCACCAACTCACACTTTGATAAATTAGCTATAAGATTAGCCTGAAACCATACGCTCAAGAAATTTAGTGACATGGGCATAAGTGATCTTTCCAGCGTCACTGAAGATTAATACATCATCAATATAAACAACAGACCCTGCCAAACCCCTCTGTTACAACATTCATGAGCTTCTGAAAAGTGGCTGGTGCATTCTTTTATACCATGTACATTACAGAACTTGCAAAAGTCTTTCGGTAGTGTTACAAAACACGAGATCTCCCTAGCACGTTCAGTCATAGGTACTTGCCAGTATCCCTTTAACAAATCAAACTTACTTATGTACCTAGCCTTTCTGATCTTGTCTATGGCGCAATCTTCCACGCGAGGGATAGAGTAAGTGTCTGTTTTGGTTATCTGATTAACACGTCTGAAGTCGATGCAAAGCTGCTGTGACCCACCTGGCTTAGGGACTAGAGTGACAGGAGAACTCCACTCGCTCTGACAGGGCTCAACCATCTTGTGGTCCAACAGGAAGTGCTCCTTCTGGATGAGAGAATCTTTCACCGTCTGTTCACACGGTAAGGAGGCAGTTCTAATTGGCTTTAGTCTCCAACATCGACATCATGCATCGTACTGTGGTTCTTCCTGGAGTTGCACGGAACAATTTACGGGTACTCCTGCAGCAATGCCGAAAACTCCTGCCTTTCCTCGGGAGCCGAGGAGAAAGCTTAGCCTGGGAGATCATTCATGACATCAAGATTCTTCCCCAAACCATCACTCAGGCTCATGTTGCATGGGAGAACTTCACTTGCAGACTCTGGTGGAACAGCTACAGTGCAGATTGAGCAGCCAACCTGCCTGTGATATAACTTTAGCATGTTGACGCAGACAAAGTTGCTTGTTCTTTCTACGATCTGGTGGTTAGACACATAGTTGACATCACTGAGTTTCTTCTCCACGAAATGAGGACCAGCCAAACTTGGCTTGAAGAGGTTGCCCATGCACCGGTAGCAGAATCAAAACCCGATCTTCTGGCTGAAAGTGGCGTAACTCGGACTTCTTATCATAACAAGTCTTCATCTTCTCCTGAGCAGCTCCTAAATTCTCTCTCGCTAGCTGTAAAGCAGTGGACAGCAATGTTCTTTGAACTTCATCATATACTCCAGCAGGTTGACGTCATCTTCCTCCCATAGCCAGCATTCTTTGAGTAACTCGAGGTGTCCTCTTATTTCATGCGCGGCCAAAACAGTAGTTCAAAGGGTTAGCCCACTGATTCATTTGGAGATTCCCTTCTTCCGGTAAATACAACGAATGTAAAGATCTTTATCCTAGCCCTTCTGATGTTCCAAATGTATTTCTTGAGTATCGATTTGAGTGTTTCATGATATCTCTCCAACGTATTCTTGGGTCTGGGGATGGTAAGCTGAAGATGTGATCTGGGTGATGTGTCAACTCTTTCAGAGACTGCTTGAAAACATTTGACATGAAATTACTTCCCGGTCTGACTGTACCTCCTTGGGCAGACCAAACTTTATGAAGAACCCTAGTATTTCCTTAACCAAGCCGTTCTTTGCTGGGAGATATTTTTAAGTGAAATACTTCAGGATAATGAGTAGCTATACTAATCAGGGTCAACACATAAGAAAATCTTGAAGAAGTCTTAGGAAGAGGGCCCACAACATCCACCAACATATGGGTGAATGGCGCCCTAAAAGGAGGAATGAGAACTTGAGGTGCAACCTTTTCAGTATGATTACACTTCCCCACAACCTGACAGGTGTGACAAGACTTACAATACCAGGAAACATTTCTGAATATTTCAACAGTAGAAGTGTTTCAAAATGCTATGCCACAGTCTTCCTCACTCCAAGGTGTCCTGCCACAAACTGGAATCATGAGCCACTCTAATGATATCCTGCCGACAAACACAGAGGGGATGACAGCTTGATGTACAACCTCCCATTCACAAATGGCTGATGCTGTTGGGGGTCTCCACTTTCTCACAAGTACTCCTGACTTTATATAATGTCAGTCAAGTAGAAGCACCAGCTGACTCTTCCTCACTGCAAGCAGAGTTAGCTGCAGACCTTTCAACTCAGGGTCAGCAACCTGCAACTCCAAATCCAACTATTGACGAGACAAATTATCAACACTACGGGGTATCATTCTCACCTGGTGAGTGGTCCAAATTATGGCAAGAAAAGTGTCAGCTTAGGACAATATCATCATCATCATTATCCTCATAAGTCACCAGGTAACTTTAGACTTAGCCCTAGTGACAGCATATGCAGAGAACACATCAGGGATATCAGCAACTTGGCCCAGCCAATGGCTCACTAATGAGCAACTGAGGAGTTGGACACACTTGACTTCCACCAATATCATTTCCAAGTAAGAAAGTTACACCTGACATTGGGAGTGTCTCAACCAACCCAACCATAACGGAACCATTAACAAAACCAGACTTCCTAAATTCACTCTGCACAGAGGGACAGAGAAGTAATTAGTCCCTACACCTTTTAAGATTACAGTTCGATCAGAGGAATTAATATTAGAGCTCAGAACACTGGTCAGCATAAGTGACTGGCAACACCTGAATCACGATATATTTAACCTGATTTCCTGTCATTACTGGTCCAGAGGACTGACAAAAACTAAGGAGACAGGATATTAGTACATGAACTCTTTATAGAGCGTCACCCACGTTACTGCTCAAAAAGAGGAGCTTCATGAGAATTTTAATTTAATTTCTCAAAGCAGGTCTAGTTAACTCAGTTAAAGAATTCTGGGAACTCTCAAGGGTGGACATCAGACCAATTGACTGAATATTTAAAGACTCCTTTTATTCACATCATGCTGTCTCAGGAAACATTTCTCCGTAGTATGACCAAGCTTACTACAATAAGTATACTTACTTTTCAAAATCTAGAGGTGAAGCCAAGGGCCTACCTCCAGAGAAACATCATCTTTATTCTCTTTCCCCGCTACCTGCACTCTGAGGAGAGGCAAACGTACTCACTCTCAGCTTTCCTTTTTCTTTAGGACCTCTTGGTGAGTGAGAACATATTCATCAGCTAAAACTGCAGCATCAGACAAATTATCTGTTCTTCTCTCATCAAGACATAGGCTTACATCTTTATTAATACACCTTTTGAAATCCTCCTGCAAAATCATCTGCTTAAATTCTATCAAAATCAGAATCAACATACTTTCTAGAATTTAACCACTGCTCTAACAGATCTTCTTTGATTTTTTGATACCTATTATGGGACTGCTTATCTTGCCTATAAGTTGTCCTAAATGTTACTCTATAGGCTTCCAGTAAACAAGCTCATAGGCCTTCATAATCAAGCTTTCAATTACATCATTATAATTATCAGATTGATCCTGAGTAAAAGATGCATAAGTTACTTGAGCTTTACTGGTGAGAACAGCCTGAAGGAGTACCGGCCAATACTTTTTGGGCCAATTAAAAACCTGTAGCTACCCTCTCAAACAACTGAAAATACTTTGTTAAATCAAATTCATTAAAAGGAGGGACAAGTTTAAGCATTTTTAGCTGCATCAAATTCATCAGAAGCTAGATGATCCAGTTTCCACATTGTTTCATGCGATACTCATGGTCTGCCTGAATCCTATCAAGTTCAACTTGTGCCTCATAGCCTCCTAAACACGAGCCTCCTGCAGGGCTAGTCATAACTTAGCTAATTCAATCTGTGTTTGCTCATTTGGAGGAGTTATATTCAACAAGTTTTTATTAATCATGTCAACAATTTGATCTTTAGACTGGATGAGAGCGAAATAACAATTCTCAATTGTTGAGCAACAAGCTTAAGTTCATTCCTTTGTTCTGTTTTCTATGTCACATACTGTTTGTATATTTGACAAAAAAAAAATCTTTGGCTTCATCACTGCTGTGGTAATAGTAGATATCATGAATAAATCACAGTCACAAAATATCAAGCAATATCCTTATGATAATATCTCTGAATATCCTGATAAGAGGTCGCCCAATGTATGTATACATGAACAGAGAAAACTGTCCCCGCAAAGTTCCAGGTTCTAAACAAAAGAGTTAGGTAAAATTACTAGCTAAAGTTTAATGCTCCAACTAACAACTAAACATTCAGGACTCATAAGGATAATGTAATGGCAAAAACAATTAAATATGAAGTTAACTGCAATAGCCTCATAAATCGAAATTAAAAAGAGTAAATTTATTTAAGTCAGCTCCTGATAAAAAAATAAGAAAACCGGATGATGCTCAGTTAATGCAAGATATATTATTACAGATACAAAATATTATCAATAATGACTGACATAAAAACTTCACATTAATCACAAAACCCTCACCAGGCCTATTAAATTAATACATTATGTTACATGAACACAAGAAAAATGTAATAACACTTATACTCAAATTACACAGCAGCTAGATGGCTGGAGACTTCCTGAGCACTCACAAAAATAATAATGTCTGTACAGGGGAGGACAGAGATGTGAACAAAATAAGGAGTAGATCTAAGTGGCAATTAATGCAGAGACTGAGCTCATTATATGGGCGCCGGCAGAGCTTGGTGTACCAGGTGTAAGCTGGACGCAGACATGAAGCTAATATAGGGGACAAAGAGTTGACAATCCTGCTCTGAATGTCAGAAAGAAAGACTTACTTCCTACTATAAGGGGAGAAGGGGGAGTGAGGTAGAATATCACTCGTGATCAAATGTTATAGCATACTGTATGTTAGAATTTTATATAAAGGAAGATGAAATCATAGGCTATGTAACACCTCTCCCCACAAAGAAAAAGAAATTTTCAGGGCGAAATTTCTTATTACCTCTAAAATAATCTGTCTCAAATTCTAGATAAGCAATCTACACACAGCTTTCTTTCTCTTTGACATGTTGTATGTCTAATGAATACTCCTGAAGAAGTAGACTCCATCTTAACAATCTCTGATTTTTATCTTTAAACTTACTTAAGGAATTTCCAGTGGGTTATGCCTGGCATAAATGACTATGGGGTCAAAACCAGAATACAAATAAAATGAAAAAAATGCTGTAAACCTAAAAATCAAGGCCAAAAGCTCTTTCTCAATAGTTGAGTGAGTTCTTTTGAGGTGGAGTGAACTTCTTACTGTAGTAAGATAAAGGGTGTTCATTACCCTGATCATCCCTTTGCAGCAAAACAGCCTCAGCTCCTGTATCACTCAGGTCAACAGCCATCTTAAAAGGCTTATGTGACTTTGGAGGAAGTAGCACTGGCTGACTTAATAGGATAGCTTCAAGTTTGCTGAAAGAGGATTCACAGTCATCAGGTCCAGACAAATTTAACTCCCTTTTGCAGTAGGTCTGTAAGTGGTGGTACAAGAATTGAAAAGTTAAGAAATACAAATCTCCTGTAATAACCTACCATTCCCAAATATCTTTGTAGTTTTTTCCTACTTTTAGGTCTGCGAAGATCACTTATAACCTGAACCTCAGGCTCCTGGTGGTGCAACATGTCCATCACCAATTACGTACCCAAGGTACTGAACTTTAGCCTGACCAAACTCACACTTTGATAAATTAGCTACAAGATTAGCTCAAACTATACGCTCGAAGAAATTTAGTGACATGGCATAAGTGATCTTTCCAGTTGTCACTGAAGATTAACACATCATCAATATAAATAACACACCCTGCCAAACCCCTCTGTTACAACATTCATGAGCTTCTTAGTAAGTGGCTGGTGCATTCTTCATACCATATATGGCATTACAGAACTTGCAAAAAGTCTTTCATGGTGTTAAAAAACATGAGATTTCCCTAGCACGTCTAGTCATAGGTACTTGCCAGTATCCCTTTAACAAATCAAACTTACTTATGTACCTAGCCTTTCTGATCTTGTTCATGCAATCTTCCACATGAGGGAGAGAGTAAGTGTCTGTTTTGGTTATCTGATTAACACGGGGTTCAGTAATCGATGCAAAGTCAGCTGTGACCCACCTGGTTTAGGGACTCAGTGACAGGAGAACTCTACCTGCTCTGACAGGGCTCAATCATCTTGTGGTCCAACAGGTGCAGCCAAGCTCCTTCTGGATGAGAGGAATTTTCACTGGGTTCACATGTAAGGAGGCAGTTTATTCTTACTTATGCGTCTCCAACATCGGCATCAAGTGCATCAACATCACAGTGGTTCTTCCTGGAGTGGCACGTGAACGCTTACGGGCACTCCTGCAGCAATGCTGCACTCCTGCCTTTCCTCGGGAGCTAGATGAGAAAGCTTAGTCTGGAGATCATTCATGACATCAAGATTCTTCCCCAAACTATCACTCAGGCTCATGCTGCATGGGAGAACTTCACTTGTAGACTCGGGTGGAACAGCTACAGTGCAGACTGAGTTATTTTCATCCTGCCTGTGATATAACTTCTTAGCATGCTGATGTGACAAAGTTGCTTGTTCTTTCTACGATCTGGTGTGGCGATGACATAGTTGACATCACTGAGTTTCTTCTCCACGAAATGAGGACCACTAAACTTGGCTTGAAGAGGTTGCCCATGCACCGGTAGCAGAATCAAAACCTTGATCTTCTGGGCTGGAAAGTATGTAACCTGGACTTCTTATCATAACATGTCTCTATCTTCTCCTGAGCAGCTCCTAAATTCTCTCTTCGCCAATGTAAAGCAGTGGACAGCCGTTCTTTGAACTTCACTGTATACTCCAGCAGGTTGACGTCATCTTCCTTGACAGCCAGCATTCCTTGAGTAACTTAAGGGGTCCTCTTACTTCATGGCCAAACAGTAGTTCACAAAGGGTTAGAAGCCCACTGATTCATTTGGAGATTCTCTTCCGGCAAATACAATGAATGGAAGATCTTTATCCTAGTCTTTTCTGATGTTCTAAACAGGCTTTAGCATCGATTTGAGTGTTTCATGATATCTCTCCAACGCTCCTTCAGTCTGGTGACAATAAGCTGGGGCAAGACGTGGATCTGGGTGATGGCCAACTCTTTCAGAGACTGCTTGAAAACATTTGGATACAGCCATTTCCTTCCCGGTCTGACTGTACCTCCTTGGGCAGACCAAACTTTGTGAAGAACCCTAGCATTTCCTTAACCACGTTCTTTGCCGAGATATTTTTAAGTGAAATGGCTTCAGGATGTCGAGTAGCCATATCAATCACGGTCAACACATAAGAAAATCCCAGAAGAAAGTCTTAGGAAGAGGGCCCACAATATCCACCAACACACGGGTGAATGGCGCTCTCAAAAGGAGGAATGAGAACCTGAGGTGCAACCTTTTCAGCATGATTACACCTCCCCACCAACCTGACAGGTGTGACAAGACTTACAACACCAGGGAACATTTCCAAGATGCCCGGGCCAGTAGAAGCGTTTCAAAATGCGTGCCACAGTCTTCCCTTACTCCAAGGTGTCCCGCCAAAACTGAAATCACGAGCCACTCTAACGACATCCCGCCGACAAACACGAGGGATGACAGCTTGATGTACAACCTCCCATTTACAGTCGGCTGATGCTGTTGGGGGTCTCCACTTTCTCATAAGTACTCCTGACTTTATATAATAACAAGTAGAAGCACCAGCTGACTCTTCCTCATCAAAAAGCAGAGTTAAATAGATCTTTCAACCTAGGGTCAGCAACTGGCAACTCAACCAACTATTGACGCAGGACAAATTATCAACACCACAAACAGCCTCACCTGGTGAGTGGTCCAAATTAGCAAGAAAAGTAGTCAAAGCTAGGATAACATCATCATCATCATTATCCTCTAAGTCACCAGGCAGTAACTTTAGACCTAGCTCCTAGTGACAGCATATGCAGAGAACACATCAGGGACATCACAATCCTGGGTTTGGTACCACTGGCCTACTAGACAACTGAGGAGCTGGACACACTTGATTTCCACCAATATCATTTCCAAGTAAGAAAGTTATAACTGACATTGGGAGTGTTCCCGCTAACCCAACCATAACGGAACCATTAACAAAACCAGACTCTAAATTCACTCTGCACAGAGGGACAGAGAAGTAATTATTCTTCAGCACCTTTAAAGATTACAGCCTCATCAGAGGAATTAAGCATTAGAGCCTAGAACACTGGCTGGCATAAGGGATTGGCAACACCTGTATCACGATATATTTTAACTGATTTCCTGTCATTACTGTCCAGAGGACTGACAAAACCACTGACAGGATATTAGCACATGAACTCTTGAGAGTGTCACCCACGTTACTGCTCTGCAAAAGAGGAGCTTCATGAGAATTCTAATTTACCCCTCAAAGCAGGTCTAGTTAACTCAAAGTTAAAGAATTTCTGGGAACTCTCAAGGGGTGGGACACTAGACCAATTGACTGAATATTTGGGCATCTCCTTTTATTCACATCACGCTGTCTCAGGAAACATTTCTCCGTAGTATGACCAAGCTTACTACAATAAGTACATTTACTTTTCTGAAATCTAGAGGTGAAGCTTGTATTTTACTTCCTGAGAAACACTATCTTTATTCTCTTTCCTGTTATCTGCACTCTGAGGAGAGGCAAATGTACTCACTCTCAGCTTTCCTTTTTCTTTAGAATATCTCTTGTGAGTGAGAACATATTCATCAGCTACAAACCACAGTATCAGACAAATTATCTGTTCTTCTCTCATCAAGATATAGGCTTATATCTTTATTAATACACCTTTGGAAATCCTCCAGCAAAATCATTCAAGCTGAAATTTACCAAAATCAGAATCAACATACTTAGAATTTAACCACTGCTCTAACAGATCTTCTTTGATTTTTGGATACTCAACATGGGATTGCTGGCCCTAGTTATGGTTGTCCTAAATGTTACTCTATAGGCTTCTAGGAACAAGCTCATAGGCCTTAAGAATCAAGCTCTTAATCTACATCATAATTATTAGATTGATCCTGAGGCAAAGATGGCATAAGTTACTTGAGTTTTACTGGTGAGAACAGTTTGAAGGAGTACTGGCCAATACTTTTGAAGCCAACCAAAACCTGTAAAGCCACTCAAACAACTGAAAATACTTTGTTAAATTGTAAATTCATTAAAAGGAGGGACAAGTTTAACATTTTTAGCTACATCAAATTCATCAGAGCTAGATGATCCAGTTCCACATTGTTTCATGCGATACTCATGGTCTGCCTGAATCCTATCAAGTCTAACTTGCAGCCTCAGCCCTCAAAACACGAGCCTCCTGCAGGGCTAGCTGTAACTTAGCTAATTCAATCATGTTTGCTCATTTGGAGGAGTTACATTAAACAAGCTTTCATTAATCATGTCAACAATTTGATCTTTAGACTGATGAGAGCGAACAACAATTCCCTAAATTAATGAGCAACATGCTTTCTAAGTTCGTTCTTTGTTCTGTTTTTCACATCACACACTGTTTGCATATTCTGACAAAAAAAATCTTTGGCTTCACCAAGTGTAAAAATAGTAGACATCATGAAGAAATTGCAGTCATAAATATCATAACATCCTCATGATATTATCCTGAATATCCTGATAAGAGGTCGCTCAATGAATGTTATGGAACAGAGAAAACTGTCCCAAAAGTTCCAGGTTCAAAACAAAAGAGTTAGGTAAAATTACAAGTTAAAGTTTAATGCTCAAACTAACAACTAAACATTCAGGACTCAGCAAGGATAACAATGGCAAAAACAATTAAATATATTAACTGCAATAGCCTCTGTTAACCTGAAATTAGCAAGAGTAAAATATATCTAAGTCAGCCCTGACAAAAGAAGAAAACCGGATGATGCTCAGTTAATGCAAGACATATTATTACAGATACAAAATATTATCAATAATGACTGACATAAAAAATCACATTAATCACAAAACCTCACCATTTACGAATTAACAAGTATTATGTTACAAGCAGCACAAGAAAAATGTAATAACACTAATATTCAAATTACACAGCAGTTAGATGGTTGGAGACTTCCTGAGCACTCACAAAAATAATAACAACTGTATAGGGGAGGACAGAGATGTGAACAAAATGAGGAGCAGATCTAAGTGGTAATTAATGCAGAGACTGAGCTTCATTATATAGGCGCCGGCAGAGCTTGACACAACTTAAAGAAGGACGCGCATATGAAGCTATAGGGGACAAAGAGTTGACAATCCTGCTCTGAACAAATAGAAAGAAAGACTTACTCTACTATATGAGTATGGGGAGTGAGAGGAACACGCTCGTGATCAAATATACAGCATACTGTACGTTAGAATTATACAAAGGAAGATGAAACTACAGGCTATGTAACACCTCCTCACAAAGAAAAAGAAATTTACAAAGGAAATTTCTTATTACTCTAAAAAACAATCTGTCTAAAGTCTAGATAAGCAACCTACAATAATATTTTCTTTCCCTTGACATGTTGTATGTCTAATGAATACTCCTGAAGAAGTAGACTCCATCTTGTCAATCTCTGATTTTTATCTTTAAACCTACTAATGAATTTCAGTGGGTTATGCTCGGTATAAATGACTATGGGGTCAAAACCAGAAACACAACAAATGAAAAAAATGCTGTAAACCCAAAATCAAGGCCAAAAGCTCTTTCTCAATAGCTGAGTAGTTCTTTTGAGGTGGAGTGAATTTCCTTACTGTAGTAAGATAAAGTGTGTTCATTACCCTGATCATCCTTCTTGCAGCAAA
>NW_027642243.1:0-57834 GCF_032717465.1 Coenobita brevimanus
CATGCATACGTAACCACACTACATACATACATATACATACATACATAAGTAACAACACTACATACATACATATACATACATGCATACGTAACTACACTACATACATACATATACATACATGCATACGTAACTACACTACATACATACATATACATACGTAACTACACTACATACATACATATACATACATGCATACGTAACTACACTACATACATACATATACATACATGCATACGTAACCACACTACATACATACATATACATACATGCATACGTAACTACACTACATACATACATATACATACATGCATACGTAACTACACTACATACATACATATACATACATGCATACGTAACTACACTACATACATACATATACATACATGCATACGTAACTACACTACATACATACATATACATACATGCATACGTAACTACACTACATACATACATATACATACATGCATACATAACTACACTATACATACATATACATACATGCATACGTAACCACACTACATACATACATATACATACATGCATACGTAACTACACTACATACATACATATACATACATGCATACGTAACCACACTACATACATACATATACATACATGCATACGTAACTACACTACATACATACATATACATACATGCATACGTAACTGCACTACATACATACATATACATACATGCATACGTAACCACACTACATACATATAGACATACATACATATACATACATGCCTACGTAACTACACTACATACATACATATACATACATGCATACGTAACTACACTACATACATACATATACATACATGCATACGTAACCACATTACATACATACATATACATACATGCATACGTAACCCAAGTTAATGGCTCATTATGTGCACATGACACTATACATTTGTACATACATACGTAACCAAAGGTAATGGATCGTTATGTACACATGACCCTACCTACATACATACATAACCACCAAAGTCAGTAGATAAATATGTACACATGACACTAAATACGTATGTGCGTATATACATGTATACATCATACATACCGGTACGTGACCAAAGGTAATGGATCATTATGTACACATGACTACATATATACAGTACATACATATACACATAATCAAAGGAAATGGATCATTATGTAGACATGACTACATACATATTTACATACATACGTAACCAAAGGTAATGAGTCTCCATAAGTAACCAAAAGTAATGGATTTGGTGCACATGACACTGCATACATACGTACATACATAACCATGTGCACATGATTTATTAACTCTGGCTACGTTTGAATGTATGTGTGTACTACAGGTGTTGAGGACATCACTCATGGTGCCAAACTTGGTGAAATGGAGTATATATAGTAACACATTCTGATCTTCTGAATACGATAAAAACATTCTGATCTTTGAGTAACACATTATTAACATTTTCCGATCCTTTCAGTAACAAATTATTAACATATTACTTTGAGTGACATTATTAACACATTCCGATCACTGAGTAACACATCAACACATTCCAGTCTTTTCAGTAACATAGTGACACATCCCAGTCTTTTCAGTAACACACCTGTAAAACGTTCTGATCCTTTCAGTAACAGTATATATTAACACATTGATCTTTTGAGTAACACAGTAAGGTACAGTACAAGTAACATGCTAGTAACACATTCTGATCTCTGAATAACACTAATAACACACGCCGATCTCCTGAGTAGCACTGTCGTAACACACTGTTCTTCTGCCCCCATCTGCATAACACACTCCAACACGTAATCATGTACCTGTAAGTGATGGCAACAATTAGTCGGGTAGGGGCAAGTATATACTGACGCTGTTTTCAGAAGAGTAAACCCCCGCTTTCCCAAACCCCACTAGACCAGATCTATCTATCTATCTATTGCCAGACGCCATAATCCCGTACGGGGTGGCCATTTGACTCTGAGTTATTTGTTTTACAAGGAGGGGCACTAACCCTCCACCAACCCACTTGACACGTAGGGAGCACGTATGGTTTGGTTATATGGTTACCACCCAGCGTTGTGAATGGTTTCTTGGCTTACAGGAAACCATTTGGCTTGTCACTCAATGTAAAGCCACCTGTAACGGAAAGAAAAGCATTAAGTAGTGACAGGACAGATGGGAGAAATAGGAAGAGAGGAGGGCAGGCACAGAAAAAGAATGATAAAGGCTAAGGAAGAAATAGGCAGCACTACATCAAGTGAGTGGATGATGGTCGCCACCACCTACCACTAACTAGACCAGATACCAGGTTTAAACTCCCACATACATGTACTGAAGCTGTTTTTACTACACTAAACCCTCGCTACACCAGACATGGGATTTAATGGACCCTTTGAGATCCCTGGACAAACCATTGTACATACCAGATATCCTGTTAAATGGGACAAACCAAGTGGACCAACTGAACGACTCTGGGCCCACCGGACACTTGTTTATCATTTAACATACACTACCAATGACATGGGACGTAGGGCACACTGATGCTGGAGGCGGTTCTTCCCAGCATTTGGGCTAGTCATGAAGAAGAGCAATGCAAGGCTGTGAAATTATGGGCCAAGTCAGTGTAAAATGGACATAGTGTATGTATATATATATATATATATATATATATATATATATATATATATATACACACACACACACACACACAGTATGCATAGAAAATACAAAATTATCACACCATGCTTTGCTGTAGTGATTTTTTTTTCTTTTTAATGAAACAATCATTTTAGGATGTCACCCTTATTATAAGATATCATCAAACGACAAGATAATCCAAGTACCTCTTATGACTAAACCTTTAAGTAACATCACCAAGTATTATGTCACCAAGCATATACTGTAATGTCACCAAGCACATACTGGTACTTCGTCACCAAGTATTGTCACCAAGCATATACTGTAATGTCACCAAGCATATACTGTACTTCGTCACCAAGTATTGTCACCAAGCATATACTGTACTTCGTCACCAAGTATTATGTCACCAAGCATATACTGGTACTTCGTCACCAAGTATTGTCACCAAGCATATACTGGTACTTAGTCACCAAGCATAGATTTTAATGCCAACAACCATTTTATAATGCCACTAAGTAATTGTGTTACTAAACAAACACTGTCAAAAATTGCAGCTTTCAGCTAGAGTGATCTTCATTCATATGCTTCTAGCAGCTCTAAAATATGGTCATAGTGAGGGACGCCTTCATGTGGTGGCGCTGATGTAACTGGGTGCTTCTACTGCCCACCCACACAAACATCCCTCAACTATCTCCCAAACATTAGTCGTACCCTGCAGGAGAACAATTTCAACACCCCTCGCCTCATCTTTCAAACAACGGTTGTGGGCTGCAGGAACGCAATTTCAGGCTGCAATCCATAGGGTTTATATTTCTAATGAACCTGGAGCCACAGCAACAATATACATGAAGATCACTCTACCCAGGTCCACCACGAGGAGGTAAGCTGCTCGGACCCACACCATGCCCGTCCCAACCACCCTTCCATTGGACATGCTGCCATCATCATCATTGCATAGGCCCTGCAGTTTGATATGCTGAAATCTGTGTTGAACGATGGCAATAGACGTTTGACATTTGGAGAAACGTTTCAAACTGGAAGCATTTAGTCTTCAATTTCTTCTTGATCTTTGTCTTTGGAACACTCCGAGAACAGGAAGTGGTGTGTGTGACAAAGAAACCACACCAAGAGCAGGAACTGGTGTGATGCAAAGAAACCACACCAGGAACAGGAACTGATGTGTGTGACGCAAAGAAACCACACCAGGAACAGGAACTGGTGGGTGTGATGCAAAGAAACCACACCAGGAACAGGAACTGATGTGTGTGACGCAAAGAAACCACACCAGGAACAGGAACTGGTGGGTGTGATGCAAAGAAACCACACCAGGAACAGGAACTGGTGGGTGTGAAGCAAAGAAACCACACCAGGAACAGGAACTGATGTGTGTGACGCAAAGAAACCACACCAGGAACAGGAACTGGTGGGTGTGACGCAAAGAAACCACACCAGGAACAGGAACTGGTGTGTGTGACGCAAAGAAACCACACCAGGAACAGGAACTGGTGGGTGTGACGCAAAGAAACCACACCAGGAACAGGAACTGGTGGGTGTGTGGAATTGTAAGCTCACGCTGGGAACGGAATCGAATGCTGGCCGAAAAGCAATCCCCGCTGGTGCACGCTTAGCACCTTCCAAACCAATGTGCATCGAAAAAGTTCTAGCTAGCGAATCAAGCTGGCCCATACCACAGGCTTTATCCGGATATATTTTTTATACAGTGTAGCTTGGTGACATTTTGGTGACATCGTACTTTAGAATACCTTGGTGACGTTTCGGTGACATCGTACTTTTATAATATATAAAAGTACATCTAATCTGGAAACCTAGCAGCTTGGTGACATTTTTAACAATTAAAAATCTCATCCATTTAGAAAGCTAATGGAGGCACCCTGGAAGACACACACACACACACACACACAAATGCCTTTCTAAAGGCTTGCCAGTTACTACAGAATATTCAGGTGGTACATGTGGCTGTGATCAAAAGCGATCTAACTCAAGGGGTGTTTGGGGTGCCATGCCCATCAGAGCAATGGCGCATAAATCATTGCCATCAGAGCAATGGAGTGAACCAGAGCCATCAGAGCAATGGAGTGTGAACCATAGCCATCAGAGCAATGGTGTGTGAAGACTGGGTGGATGTGAAATATGTATCAGCGTCCCACGTATGACATTCAGATAAGTGCTGGTGCCCTGATTAACGAGCAACACATCGGCCCAGACTATACTCAATTCAACAAGTCCGACACCATCAGGAATGACATCAGTGCCTTAGGTGTTGATGACCCCACAGATATGGTGCCAGGCAGGGTGAAAATGGCATATAGTCCGATTGTTTGTTGTACCCAGGGGTTATGGCCTCAAAAGCGTCCTCTCAGGTACATCCAACACCCACACGGCACATAATAAACATTTGTGATAAAAATTACTAAAATCAAAATTGAAAATACATTATTCAATGGAAAAAAATATAAAAAAAACAACCACGTGATTGTCACACGCAAGGGCCGAGTGCATGTGATTGCCGGAACGTCCTCCCTTTGTGACATCTCGCCGTTCACCTTACGTGACAGTTGTGGGTTCGCGCAGTACAACCTAGGGCCAGGGCATCACATTTAAGACCCCTTCTTAGCGACCCCCTCGTAAGAAGACCATCCCCACACAACTACCAAGCATGGCGAGACGACATCAATTTGACAGAAACTGGGAGGCTATGTATGTGTTGACTATTCTAAGTACCCAACCATCCAGGCCTCACACGAAGAGAGACAGTGAGAGAGAGGTAAAGGGGAGGGAGGGGGGGACATGACTCAGCCAGGGAAAACACCTGATATTCAGTCAGCTAAACGGTACGGTAAACCATACCATGTCTGGGCTTGGCAAATTTTTACGGCCGGACACCCACTCCTGACACCAACCCTCCCCAATTCATCCGGGCTTGGGACCGGCATTGAGTTGAGCCGGCATCCTCCTGGGATCAAACGCAACTCAATGGCTGGGTTAAAAGGTTACATACTCCTTCTAATTTAACTTGGCCTAAAACTGCCATCTACCCATGATTCCCTGCAAGGTTAACAAGCACCTGTCATCTGGTGTACGGATTATTTTTTTTATATTTTTCCTCCCTCTGTTCTGTTATTTTATAATCATCATCATTGGGACCTCCTTGCCCACCCAGGGCAGGGTGAGGAGTAGAAATGTCCAGACAGCCCAAATTTGTCCAATCCAATGGGCCACGCTTCCATTCACTCATCATTCAAGCCCACGGAATCCTGGCTGTATCGGATAATTATGCAAAAACATTCAACATGTTCTGTGGCTTCACATAGCCTAAACATATCCAATAGTCAATCTGGACACTGTCACATTAAAAAAAACGGTTGTCAATTCCCTGATCATGCACTTCTCACAATATTCACCTTCTGCTTGGCCTACCTCGCCTCCTCCCTCCTTCAAATTCATCCAGCCAGCTCGATCTCTTGTCAGGTCCCTAGCCTCACCAACTTCCATACCTCTCTTCCTCACACACTTATCCACCATATCCCTCCACCTTCTCCTTGGCCTACCTCTCCTCCTCCGTCCTTTAAATTCACTCAGGTTAACCTTTTTCACCACTCTATTGTTATCCATTCTCTCCACATGACCATACCATCTCAGTACACTCTCTTCGATTCTGGTGTCCACAAACTTCCTCACTCTGCGACTATCATCTATCTATTGCCAGACGCCTCAATCCCGTTTGGGGTGGCCACAGACAAATCGCCTCCAAGTCGCCCTGTCCCCCGCCATTTCACTCCCCTGCTCCCAGCTCACACCCCCCTATCTCATATACCTCTCCACCCCATCCCTCCATCTCATCCTCGGCCTCCCCCTCCCTCTTTCCCCCTCCACCTCACTCACATACACTCTCTTCGTCAGTCTTTCATGAATCACATTATTTCGTATCCTATCCACTCTCTGTACTCCATATACATATACAAGACAACAGCAATAATAATGCAAATATATCAATGGAAATTACAACAGGAAAAAATCTACATGAGTAATCAGAACAATCGCACATCACAAAACAACAACAACAATAATAATAATAATAATAATAATAACCATCTTCTGTGTACCTCTCACAATAAATCATCACATAATACACCAAGATTATCTTCACATATATCCTACTAATCTCCATTCACTTCTCAAACATTAGTAAGCATAACAGTGTGCGCAAAATACCTCTAAGTTCCTTGTCTTGTACAGCCTCTCTCCTGTCTTCCTAGCATCCTCCTACTGTCTTTTTGTGTGTTCTTCTCTTCCATTCTTTTTTCCTTGTCTCGTACAGTCCTACATGTTTTCCTTATATCCTACGTCCTGTCCTGTTTTCCTGCCATCCTCCTTTCCTCCTGTTTTCTTGACCTTCTAGCCTCCTTCACCCTCCTCCTCCCCTAAAACCCCAGTTATTATCCTGCTGTCTTCCCTTTTTTCTACACTCCCTTCTCCTTCCAGTCCTTGTATACTTTCCATTCACTACATCCTTACCTCCGTGCCTTCCTACACTCCTCCTGCCAGTCTTCTTTGCTCCTGTTTTCCTACCCTTCCTCCTTGAGTCTCTCTCTCATTGGCTTCTCGGTTCCTCTGCCCTTATCCTTTTCGTCTCCCTGGTCTCCACCCTTCCTCCGTACTGTCTTCCTTTTCTTCATCCATCTTCTTTGTCTCTTGCTCCTTCCTTCTTCCTGTCTTAGCATCTTACTCTTTTCTTACCTTCCACATCTCCTAGAAGAGAACGGGATAAAGAGTAACTTACTGGACGAAATTTGAAACGACTTAAAAACGATCAATAAATAACTATACTGTTTTTACACTAACTTGGCTGAGATATGTGTCCTTTGCAGCATATTTCACACAGCTTAATGATAGAAAAAGACAATTCTACGGCTCTACATCCATTCCATAGCACTTCTTCGTGACTGGCACCGTATTCTTGGGTTAATCTCTCGTTAAAACCCAGTATTCAAGGCGGAGATGTGACAATTTTAGGACAAGTTAGGGTAAAAAGGGTATAATCACTTAAATACCCTAACCATACTCACCTCTTTCTTACCTCCATTAACTGATTTCACAATAGCT
The DNA here is from genome assembly GCF_032717465.1 of Coenobita brevimanus. Lineage (NCBI taxonomy): Eukaryota > Metazoa > Arthropoda > Malacostraca > Decapoda > Coenobitidae > Coenobita > Coenobita brevimanus. The sequence goes on from NW_027642243.1 coordinate 7,755, forward strand.
GAATACACAAGCTATACCAGGAAGTAGGTAAAAGGTGGAATTAGAGATGGGGACTTAACAACTTTCTTAGACTTCACCTCACAATAGCACCAATTATATCCTCAATCAATCCTAATTTCCACTTACTTATAATTACCAGTAAACAGGAACGTGTTCATAAAATAGCTGCAACTAGAAATAACTTAAAATCTATCTATTCCTGTCAATAATTTATCACAAAACACCAATTTCTTTACCATACCCTCATCCTCTTTATCCCTATCATATAACTCATTTAACATAAATAACAGAAAAAGGTTAATAAAGAGGCTGTAACAAGGTAGAAAAATGGATCAGGATATCAAGATAACTTTCATCACCTCACAGTAACACAATTTCATCTTAAAACATAAAAATTCCCTTAACATTTATATCCTAGTTATCTCCATTTGCTTATCTAACACTAGCAGGCATATTATTGTACATAAATTACCCGCAAGAAGTCAATATATACAGACTTATAGGTGGATAATTATCTACACTTTCTTACATTTATTCTCGTAAAAACACGAAGATTTCCTTAACTGAAATCTAAGAGTGTTTCCCAAACTTTAACATCTGCCGGAACGCTTCTCAATCGCTGTTGCTTCTTGGCGCGCGCGCGAAAACACAATCGCTGTCGCTTCTTGGCGCGCGCGGGAAAACACACAATTTGTCGCTTCTTGGCGCGCGCGGGAAAACACACACACACACTTAATGATGTGAATCAACTGAAAATCATTGCATAGCTTCGTCATTCTTACAGTCTTCAGTGTGATGTATGGGCTTGCTTTTGGTGACAAAGACTATCTGAAAGGATGCTTGATAGTTGCAGGCGCTTTATCAGGTTCTACATCCAAATTGTGTATTTGTTTTTAGTGGCAATATAGCGTGAGAAACCAGCTTCACACCTATACGGTGTTGCAAATGGCATCAGATGTTTCATTGCTCGTTTTGTAATATCAGGATACTCGTGCAAGAGCTTTGCCCAAAAGGTATGCAGCGAGTCTTTATCAAATGTTGTTCTGAGCGTTTGATCTATTAAAATTTCAATCAGCTGCTAATTTTCCTTCACAGACAGGGTTTGTCCTATTACAGAACCAGAATCCATAAATGGACAGAGGGTCTGCCTGCCTGAGAAATTATTCCCTCAAAGTATTACTTAATTGCTTTAAATGGTGAACAATGCATTCTCCTGAACTTCCATCCAACTGCAAGGAATTTTTAGTCAGGAACAGATGAAGAGTTGGAAAACATTCACTTTGTTTTGCCTTTGCACAATCAACCTAAAAGTTTACTTTGAGAAGATTCAATTTTGTCCTGAACCTTCAGTATGTCACATCTGAGCCTTGCAATGACAAGTGCAGTTCATTTAGTTTTAAAAACATCTGTACAGTAAGATAGCCGTTTCACTGACCAGACTTCGTCACTATTTAACAGAGAAAAGCTGTTTCCTGTAAGAAAGATTCTAATCTCATCTTTCGTATCACACACACGTGAAAGAATTTTGCCGCGGGATAACCAGCGCACCTCCGTGTGCAGTAACTAAGCACTATGACTGGGCCCCATCTCCTAGCAGTGCCGTACGCAGCTGCGAATTTCGTGGTCTAGCTCTGATGAAATTTACCACCTTGAATACCTCATCCAGCATAACTTTAGTTCGCATGGCATCCTCATTACTGCAAGTGCACGTCTATTAAGGCAAGTGTCTGCCTGATGGAGCAACGTTTCTAATAAGAGCCAAAACACCTTTTACTGGGCCTGTCATTGCTTTTGCACCATCAGTGCAAACGGCTGTTATCTAATTATACTAAGTAGATAAACGTAAGTCAATTACCTGTATCCTGTATATGGGAAGGAAGGGAACTGGTGCGGTGCAGCATCCTTGCCGGGACGAAATACAGGTTTCTCCCTTCAGATGGGGACGTAACCTGAAAAGCAGTCAACAATATTACACCATAAAACAATAAAACTTCCTGACCATTCTAACCTCTAAACAATATTAACTTGTCTAAATTTAACAAGTGCAATAATGTAGCTAACTTGGTTGAAAATGTTTGAAATCAAAGCCAAGTACGTGGGACGCCGGCCTCTTTGACATCTGTTCACGTGAGACGCCGGCCTCTTAGGCGTCTGTTCATCCATCACCATTTACCATCTCAAAACACCAATAACCCTTATGATACCTCATTCAAAGTTATCTCTATTACCTTTACTAAAACTAGTAACAAGAATAAAGGGGGCAAAACATGTGTAAGTAGTCAAAAACTTGAATTAGGACGGATAACTTACGAAGCCAAGTCTTCGGCGTCTCCAGCTCCAATTTCGTCAATCATCTAAAAGCATCACCATTATATTATTTCCCTACCATACCCACCTCCAAGTGATCACCAATAGCCTACCTAAAATCAGTAAATAAAGTAATGCTTGCAAATTAACTGTGACTAATAAAAGAAGGTGAATTAAAGTCGGATGCTTACCACGCTGTCCTGTCCTCTCAAAATGGCGTCGGGATCTGCTTGGCATTCATAAAATGTCCATTAGCAACTTACTATTAACCGAAAAAGACTTGTTTGGTCCAATTTTTTCCAGTTTAATATTTCCCTACCTTGGTTGCAGTGAAAGAAAAAATATAAAAAAATAAAACATTCTTATCCACGCGCACCTGCTGAATTTTGGCGCCAACCCGCCGATTTCAAAAGCTCAAAGTTTGCTTTACTCATTTCACTTTAAACAGCCCAAAACTGCCATCTGTATATCTAGACCGATGAGTCTCAGTTTTCTGGTGAAGACCCTCTGTATTTGTTCCACTTGCTGAATTTCACCAGTTTTGTGTGGAGACCACAGCTGAGACGGGGACTCCAGTTTAGGGAGGACCAGGGACTTCCAAATTGGTAATAGATGATCATTCTTACATTTTTTTTCTTTTCTTTAATCTAACGTAATTCTCAGGATGATAATTCTTGCATTTTTCTTATCTAATCTAACAATCTACGCTAATCTACCATTAACAACCCACACTAATCTAACGTAACTGAACCTACACTAATCTGACATAACCCTTTCGCTGCGCTTTATGACTATAGTCCTATGAATTATTCCCTTTCACTTCAGAATACGAGTGTAGTCGACGGACATCAGGAAACGATTTGAACTGACCGCGGTTTACTGCCACGGCGTCCATTTCGTGCGCCCTCAGACGGGTGGTGGTTAGTACTACTGGCGAGGATGAGGTTGCAATGATGTGCTCGTGGCTACACTTTGTATTTTCTGTGCCGACTCAAGCTGCATGCAAGAAGATAATGAGTAATCGAGGAAGAAGAGACAGAGGGCTAGATAGAAGGGAGTAAGGAAATGAAGAAAATATGGAACCCACACAAAGTAGGAGGGACAACATCACGGGATCAGATGACTCCGAGAAAGACGTGGATATCTGTGGAAAGCTGCCACAAAAAGGTGAGAGGTGGCCAGTATGGCTTAAAATGTGATAATTGCAGGACATGGATTCATAATGGAAGTCAAGGTGTCTGTTGAAGAATATAGGATGCTGGACCGGCTTGGTGACAAAGCCATATGGTATTGCATGAGATGTAATACCAAGGTAAAGGAGGAAATGGAAGTTTTGAAGGAGAGGTTTAGTGCATTAGAACATATAGTGGATGAAATATATGGAAATGCAAAAGAAAGTCTAGTCAAACAGGTTACAGAAACAGTACTTGAGATTGTTAGAGAGGAAGAACACAGAAAAAAGTAGGCTAAATAACCTGGTACTGTGTGGAGTAATAGAATCAGACAAGGAACAGGGGCATGAAAGAAGAGACGATGACATAGAGAGGTGTAAAGAAGTGTTCATAACAGGGACTGGTGTGACAGATGTAGGGATAGAAGCAGCAATAAGAACAGGGTATTTTCGATTGACGTCACAAACATTTGTGACGTCATCATCCTGGTGCATTGTGAGTTTGCAAGAACTAAAATTGTATTTGGAGGAAGTGGAAGCATCTATGAATTAATGTGGGTGGATAGGAGGGTAGTGGGGTAAAAGGTTTAGTCAATAAGGTGGAAGTTTAGGGGAGAGAGCTTGTGGAAGTAGTGGAAATTGAGCTGGGAAGTAGGGTGGTGAGTTGGAAATGCATTTTTTGGCTGGCTGTGAGCTGGAGAAATGGGTGCATGTAGAGGTAGGGAAATGTGCTAAAAGGTGATGAATGGGAATAAAAGGGAGAAATGAATGGGTGGATAAGGTAATTGGAAAAGTGAGGTGGCTGGCTTGGTGTTATGTGTGGTGATTTTGGGTTCGGGTTTTTCAAGATCTGGATTTATGGTGGGTTGAAAGTGCTGTAGGATTAATGAATAGGAATGTAGTGCAGAAAAAAGTGTACCAGGAAAGGAAAAGAATGGTAGATGAAGAGAAGGTTATGTTGGGGTTACGATTGTGTGTGTGTTGTGGGAATGGTGAGCTTGAAAAAGCATTTTTTATTTTTTAGACCTGTGGCAGGGTGTTGGCTGCTTGTAGTGGTGGGAGAATAGGTAGAATGGGTAGTAATAAAGGTAAAAAAGATTAGAAAAGGTGGAAGAGTGCAGTAGGATGAGTATTTGGCTGAAATGGGGTAGAATGGGTACTGTCGATTCATGGGTTCGGGTTATTGGCAGGAAACTAAAGTTGTTGTGGTGGGGGACAGAAGCATTTGTAAATATTGTTGAATGAATGGAGGGGTGGGACAGGTGGTGGTGCACCCAAAAAGGTGATAGTTGAGGGGAAGGATGTGTAACTGTTATGGAGAATTGGATTTTGTGTTCAGAAATGCCAACTACTGTAAGATAAGAATCATGAATATAAAAACAAATACTGAACTACTATCTAATAACTATAGAAACCACATAATACAGTAGAAGTCCTATTTTTCGGCATCTATGGGACCAGGCTAGTGCCGAAAAATCAAAATTGCCGAATTATCAAAAACCCTACCCACTCAATACCTTATATGTTTCGGTGAACACTATCATCACTACTCATATCATTACAAATGTGCTTGGAGAGAGTACTGTATACTGTTTGATACTGTACAATACTGTAATGAATACAGTACTATACATGAATATGAAAAATAAAGAAATTAGTGAACATACTGTATATAAATGTAATGGTACAGTAGGCCTACAAGTTCACATGCACTTACCTAAACTTATAGTAGGTTCCTTAATTACATATGTACAATAGAAGGGGTTGATTGGACTCTGCTACTGCTGGAAGAAGTCCCCAGCAGTAGAGGGTCCTCATGGAGAATTTCAAGACTGACGAAAAAAATCGGAAAATCTGCCGAACGATCAGAGATTTTCGTAAATGGGACTATTTCTCAAAACTGCCGAAATGTACTGGTGTGTGACAAGAAAAAGATGTTGATCAGTAGTTACGGTACCAGCTTTTCCTCTTAACACCTTTGGTCAGGTGACATTTTTATTGTATTCTTGCTAAAACTAGACAAATTTATTAATGCAGCATATTTTAACCTTTGGCAAAGGGCTGAAGGTATACGTTGTTTGCCTTCCACTGTGAAAAAGTGTTGCCTTGGCTAAATAACATCATCTAGGGCTAGCAGAAACATAAAGTACATCACTGGAGTGAAAGTGTTAATAGGTAATGATATTATTGCAGGTTGTGGATGATGGTGAGCCTGACCGTCTGTATAGCGTAATTGATGTGGAGTGCCGAGGACATGACCCAGCGGTGCTACCATCATACCTCACCTTCCTCTCCACCGCTGCATCTCACCTCGGAAGTACAGTTCAGGACATGTTAGTTCAACCTACTTTTTGTCTTATTAACCATATGTGACACATCAGGCTTTAAATATGAGATGTAGTTGGGGTTTATTGCATACAGAATACCATTCAAGTGTGAGTGATATAATGACTCTTGCTTTAATTATCTAAATTAATTAGCCCATCCCAGGCCCCTGTGCTCCTGATGGGGGAGGAGAAGATTGCATAACAGAGACATAGGTGGGTGGAGGGTTGGTCTTACTACTTTTCCACCCCTCTCTTGGCATCTCCTCATTCCAAGTGTTCCATAGCATCTCCAATTTCATATCATTTATAATTCATTGCAGCTTCTCCATCCATCCATTATGTTAAGGATCATACCTTACCCTAGCCATGTGGGAAAAAAGGTCAGTCATCATCATCATCCGGACCTCCTTTCCCACCCTAGGGCAGAGTGCACAGTAACAACGTCCAGACAGGCCAAATTTGCCCGATCCAATGGGCCACGCTTCGATTCGCTCACCATTCAAGCCCCCGATATCCTGGCTCTATCTGATATGTCAAAAACATTATGTAAATGAACTACGTCATATGTGCTTAAGTTGCAAAAATATCAGTGCAGTTTTTTTTAAGCAATCCTTTGGTGAACATAAAAAGTTGATAAATACCAACTTCCATGAATAACATCCAAAGAAACACTGGAGAATGAGGAAGCAAAACTCAGAGCCCCTAAACACACACATTCTCTCTCTCTCTCTCTCTCTCTCTCTCTCTTTATGTCCCCATTGTCTTGACACTGTGACCCTCTTTTACTTATGCTCATTCTATCTATTGCCAGACACCATAATCCCGTAAAGGGTGGCCATTTGACACTGAGTTAGTTGTTTTACAGGGAGGGGCACTAACCCTCCACCAACCCACTTGTTCACACGTAGGGAGCACGTATGGTTTGGTTATATGGTTACCACCCAGCGTTGTAAATGGTTTCTTGGCTTACAGGAAACCATTTGGCTTGTCACTCAATGTAAAGCCACCTGTAAAGGAAAGAAAAGGCATAAGAAGTGACAGGAAAGATAGGAGAAATAGGAAGAGAGGAGGGCAGGCACAGAAAAAGAATGATAAAAGCTAAGGAAGTAGGCAGCACTACATCAAGTGAGTGGATGATGGTTGCCACCACCTACCTTCCTGTTAATCATAAGTCCACTTCATTGTCTTCCACCCCAAGCCTCATTTATACGTAACCTTTCCATATGGCTTCGTCCTTTTATAGTTTGTTCTTGTTACCTTCAGATGGTTTTATTCAACATGGTAAACATATCTCTACCAACCCCATCCTAAATCTTGCCCTAGCTGAATGTAAATGTCTTTAGGCAGAAGAAATACTGTAATACAAAAAATATGTAATCGTAGAGACTTGGTGACTAATTTTTACACACCTTCATTGTCTTTGTAACATTTTCTGGGTAGTGGATAAAGGTTGTTAGCTAAAGATAGGCAGTAGATTAGTCTTATACCTACCTTATTCAGTAGCATTGTAATTGTGGCAGTATCACCATCATTTTAGAGCAGTTTTTTTGCATTCACATAGGGTGGGAAAATGTTTAAGAAGGCTGTTGCATCTGTTTTGTGCCAAGGAGAAAGAAATCTTGAGGTAGAATTATAGGCATAAATATTGATACATTTCAATACTATAAATCAGTAGGATAAATAATGAGGTTAGTGAACAGTGAGTTTTAAAACCCAGTGGTGCAATCTGTGGTGCCCAGCAAAGTTTCAGAATGTTATGGTGGGGTCACCTAACCGTTTGACGAAAGAGTGAAGTGGTAATTTCATCTGCAGTTGTACATTCTCCCCTTACATGGTACAAGAGGAATGAGGTTGTTCAAAACACAGGTGTTGGGTGGTGAGGGGGCACAGTACTTCCAAACTCCTACTCTCACCTCTTTTGGTAGCTTCTTGTGAAACATGTGGAATTCATTGGTGGCATTTAGTCTCCTTTATCCCTAGGTTAAAAAAAAAGTTTCAGTAATTACAGACTTGAAAACTCAGCTTCTCCCCACCAAGGCTGTAAGCCATAAGACAAAAGTTGAATCCTCTGTGTTGTTGTTGTTGTTGTTGTGAACTTGTGACCCCAGGTTTATCTGAATGTGATCTGGGTGGACTGTAGATTGAAACTGGATTTCTCTTACAGTTCACCATCCTCTTTTAGGGGGATTGGGATGGAGTTGAGAATGTTTGAATAACCAGGCAGTTTTTGCTATGTCAGTTCCACCATGTGAAGGTATCCAGCTGCAGGATCAAGCCTCCCTGTTTAACTGAAATATAGTTTAAGAAATATCTGTATGCCTTTCCACAAGTAACTCTATAGCCCAATAGAGAAAAATATAAATCAGTATAAAAGCTTATATCTTTCACAGAGCTTGGCCCACAAAGCACATAAAACGGTGGACATTACTGAAGTCGGTGCACATCCACAAGAAACACCGAGTGCAGTATGAAGCCAGAACCCATTTCCTCACTTTATCACTCCCGCGCCTCACACAGTCTACTGCTACACCTACCTTGAGTATATCCAGCGTAATCTTCCAGAGGGTGTCGCTATGAAAGTTACCAGGGTGAGAACCATTTAAGCGTATTGTTGAAATTTGAATGTTTGATGAATGAAAGCCAGGGTGGTTGTGAACATTGTGCATCTGAGCTGAAGGTCAGGAATCATTATGCAATAAGTCCCCATTCCCCCCCCCCTACCAAGTCCAAGTAAATTACATCTGGTGGTGCAATTAGTAGAGTGCCCTGGTCAGAGCATATTGTGGCATATGCTGTGGTTGAAGTCCAGGAGATGGCCAGGGGTTTTTCTGTCATGTTGAGGCACCAGGGGCTCTGGTCTGAATTAATGGTAGCCTAATCTCAGGTCCCTACACTTGGATGAAGGCAAAATGGGATTTGTCATTTTCTTCTAGTCGTGGGGGGATTATGATTGAAGAGTTGAGAGGAAGGATGGGACTGGAGTGCATTGGTGTTGTGATGAGGAGGGATGGATTGAGATGGTTTGGGCATGGGGAGTGGATGGAGAATGACAGTTGGGTGGGGAAGGTGAGAAGAGTGAACATCTGATGTAGGGTTGTAAGAGGTAGACCGGAAAAGACCGGGGATGAGGTAATTGAGTGTGACCCCAGGGATAAGGGACTGCATAGCGAGGCACTACCCAACCCAACATTGTAAATGGTTTCTTGGTTCACAAGAAACCATTTGGCCTGTCACGTAGTGTAGAGAGACCCGAAGGCAGTACTTCACTGAGTGAGTGGATGATGGGTGCTCCCATCTGTCGTGTAAGAAAATATTATTTGGTAATGAAATTGCTGGGCATTGGAGTGCATAGCTATGGAGCGTCAGGTGCCATGTCATGAACTTTAGAGTTATGAAGTGAAGCCAGTAAACAATACATACCAGAGTGCACTAAATTAGCAGAATCATTTCAAAAATTGAAATGTGTTTTATGACATTGTTTGATTTCTATTGAGGGTTCTCTTTTTGAAATGTTTGTTGCAAATTCCTGAGCTGTCTGTTACTGTACTTAGTAACTATCCTGCCTCCTAATGTAGTAAGTGAGTTGTTTATGACAGAAAAATTGTAGAGAACCCCCCCCCCCTCCACAGTTCAGCCAGACAATGTAAAACATATTTTGAAAATTGTATTTGATTGTCGGCTGAAACTTAATGCAGTACTTCCTGAGTAGCGTTGTTAATTATAAGGTGTCATGTTTTGTTATTTTTTACATTTCTAGGATCCTGCCTACCATTTTGGTGGTGGGAAATACAGTTAGGATGAGGATACATTTCTAGGCATAAGGAAGTCTTTTTAACATCTTGCAATTTTCCACCCACAACATAAGCCTTTGAGTAGCTGTGGTGAGTGGCAAGGTGTCTGGTGGTTAGAGCATTCCAGTTGGAGTGGCAGCCCTGCATAGGTTTGATCCTTGAGAGGTGACTGGAGACTTTTCAGTCATGTAATACCATCAAGAGATGCAGGCAGGTCATCTGCTCTTAAATATACTGTGCTTAGTAGTCTAACCTCAAGTCCTACACCCCAGAGGTATGGGAAGTATGCTGGTCATCTGCCCTCAAGTATACTTGACTCCAATAGCCTAGCCCCAGGCTCCCTACACCTTGAAGGCATTGATGTATAATTGGCTGTTGTTTTTTTACATTTCTATACTCTAGAATCCTACCCTCCATTTTTGTGATGGGAAATAGGGTCAGGATAATGATGAGGATAAATTTTTATGCATTAAGCATTTTCTTTTTAGCATTATAGAGTGTCTCACCCTAAACAAAACCCTTCAGATAGCTGCGGTGCAGTTGGTGATAAAGATTTGCATCATGTTTCACTCATACTCCTTTACACTGTCCTCAGCTGGCTAGTATTCTTTAACTGTGAGAGCCTTTGTCTGTTTCTGTGCTCAAATAGTTCACCTCTTCTGCTTTCCATTATTCTTGCTGGTTAAAATTCCTAAGATGTGAGATGCTTGGGGTGTTTTTCAGCCTTAATATTACACCTCCTCTGCTTGTCACTTTCTCTTTTTCGCTAATATTCCTTAACTGAGAGTGGCTTGTTATGTTTCTTTGCCCTAATATTTCACCTCTTCATCTTGTCACTTTCCTCAGCAGGTTAGTATTCTTAAGCTGAGAGAGGCTTGTATGTTTCTCTGCCTTAATATTTCACTTCTCCTACTTCTCGCTTTCCTCTGCTGGCTGATATCCTAAACTGTGAGAGTTGTGGTATATTTTTCTGTCTGCACATGTTGCTCTTTTAGTAATGCATCAGGGAGGAAAGTGATGGACATGCCTAAGCGTGAAGGAGATGCAGTGGAAAAGGAGATAGACTTTTGCCCTTGACTGTGCATAAAACCTTGAGATTTTTTTAAATATGTAGATTTCTGGGTACAGCTGTGGCTCAGTGGGTTAGAGCGCTCCTCTCTGGCCGAAGGGTCGGAGGATCGAATCCACCCAAGGGTCATTGGTAGACATCAGGAAGGGCATCCAGTCATAAAATGCTACACGCTCCAATCCAAAGTCCTCTACCCAGGGGCAACGCCTTAGCCCTTCGGGGATACCTGGTGTAAAATCAAATTATTTTTTATTTTATTATTCTGGGTACTGTAGAATTCTTTTTAATGTTCAAGAGTTCCATACCGATCAGCAGAATCCTTTGAGTATCATTGGTATAGAATAATGCCTGTTTTTTTCTTTTTAAATATCTGCACATTATAGCCTCTCAGAGTTTACAATCCATAAGCAGAGTTCTTCATGTTGTGCTGGTAAAGGAAAACCTCCACATGTTGTTATTTATACTTTTTAGCATCTTAGGGTTCTGTTCTCTGTGGTTTTTCAGATTTTTAGCACCTCTTCCATAGAAATTTGTTATGCACAGAACACCTTAATGTCCTCTTGTATATTATTGATGCAAATTATGCTGATAGGAAAGCAATATAAATAAAATAAAAAGAGGGATGTGTGTTTGTGTAAAGTGCCAGTTAAATCACTAAGGAAGAGGTGCTGTGAAGAGCCTCTGCCACTGATGATATACCCCTAGAGTTTCTAGCCCTAAGCAGAGTTCTCCAAGTAGCCAAAACATTTTCTTATCTGGTGGTGCTGCATTCCCAGCTGGAAGTACAAGGCAGCACTCACCTTTATCAGGGATCTCACTGCCTGTCCCCCACCACCCTCCTTCCTCACAGTGCAGAGTACATTTATGTGTAGTTGCCATCTTTCTATATGGGACAGTACAGATATGTTTATGTCCACCCTCATAGCTTATGGGGCAAAGTACAGGTGTGTTTATATGGGCCATCTTTCCTCTTGAGGCAGAGTATGTTTATGTCTGCCATCTTTAATTATGGAGAAGAATATATTCTGTATATTTATTTGTACTGTCTTTCATTATGGGGCATAGTAAATGTAGTGTAGTATGATTTTCTATTGATTATTTTAAAAAATGGTAACAGCAGGTATGTGGTTAGGCCAGACATACTTGCTAGTTTTCTTTGTGTTTTATTAATAATAATAATAATAATACAGTATTTAAAAAAAGGAACGAGCCAAATGGTTGAAGCCTGCAAAGAAATTTCTCTTCTCGTGGAAAAAATAAACAAGAGAACCAAAATCAAGGTGTGTTCATTTTGAGGTAATTGGACAAATTGGATGCACAAGAATTAAGGTTGTAGGCAGAGAGAAATTCATATTGTGGAAGAGTGTTCCAGAGTTGGCCCATTGCTTACATGAAAGCTTGAGAATATAGATTACTTCCTTTGTTGAAGAACTGGACAGAAAAAGGTGACAGTGCATTGATAGATGAATACTTCACACCCATTGTACTTGGGGAAGGTTATAGTAGACATTTCAGAAAAGCAGCGATCAGTGAAAAGCAGTAGTAGGAGGATAGAGCTGCAACAATGTGAAGAGAAAGAGGTTGTGGGGAGTCAGTAAGGTATCTTAATGATTTACTTGTTACCAATTGATTTGATAATCTGAGGTAGGCCACATTTTGCCCTTAGGCTGCTTGATGGATGCCCTGGCCTTAACCCTTTAATTGTAATGAATGCTTTCTTGGCCTTCTGTGAACTCTTTTTTAGATTTTTCACATTTTTACCTTGTAGAGTGACTAGGTACTCTTTACAGTACACAGGTCCCTTTTCTAGGATTTTGAATAGCTTCTGGGACATGGTGTGTAGTAGGTAGTATAGTTATGTGTAGAAGAAGAGCTGCATCTATATGTTTAAGTGAACTTCTTTGTTACTTCCTTGATGGTTTGTTTTTAGACTGACGAAGAGAGTGTATGTGAGTGAGGTGGAGGGGGAAAGAGGGAGGGGAAGGCCGAGGATGAGATGGAGAGATGGGGTGGAGAGGTATATGAGAGAGGGGGTGTGAGTTGGGAGCAGGGGAGTGAAATGGCGGGGGACAGGGCGACTTGGAGGCGATTTGTTTGTGGCCACCCCAAACGGGATTGAGGCGTCTGGCAATAGATAGATAGATAGACATTAACTCCATCACCCTCCTGTGACTCCCATTCAGGTGAATAAAAGCATATAACATTAGCTAGAATAGAATACAAGAGTTGTCAACTGTGAGAGGGTACCAGTATTAATTTTATGGTTATGTACTCTCTCTCGGCTGAATAATGTTTGGCATTTGCTGGAATAAAGTACCAAAGTTGTCCTGATTAAGAGATGGCTAATATAGGAAAAGGCCAACCATATCTGCTAGGGAAGAAGAGAATGAAGCAGTCCATTGGTGAGGGAAGAAGGAAAAGGAAGAGGGGTGTAAGAGAGAGAGAGAGGGGAGGGGTATGTGAGAAAACAGTGTAGACTGGAGACATTTCTCCTGGTTATCCTTGTCAGTGGAGGGTTTGCAGTAGGGAGCAAGTGTCACAGATTATGATGATGGTAATGGTGATGAATATTCTCTGCGACCATCATCCACTCACTTGATGTAGTGCTGCCTACTTCCTTAGCTTTTATCATTCTTTTTCTGTGCCTGCCCTCCTCTCTTCCTATTTCTCCTATCTTTCCTGTCACTTCTTATGCCTTTTCTTTCCTTTACAGGTGGCTTTACATTGAGTGACAAGCCAAATGGTTTCCTGTAAGCCAAGAAACCATTTACAACGCTGGGTGGTAACCATATAACCAAACCATACGTGCTCTCTACGTGTCAACAAGTGGGTTGGTGGAGGGTTGGTGCCCCTTCCTGTAAAACAACTAACTCAGTGTCAAATGGCCACCCTTTACGGGATTATGGTGTCTGGCAATAGAAAAATAGAAATAGATAGATTTCTAATGCATGAGTGAAGTGCTTACTCTAACTTGTGCATACAGCCATACTTTGTATGGTTTGTTACTAACATCAGTGTATTGGATTGCAGTCAAGTAATTTATTTTTAATGCTGACATTGCCTAATATTGAATAGTTTTTGCTTTGCTAATGAGTGTATCATCCACAGCATGAACTCCAGAAGCTTCCCCAACATGTCAAACCATCATCAGAAGTGTCGGTTTGATCATCAGACGCCTGCATCATCACTGCTTCATCAGTAGGTTAGTAATGTATATATAGTTGTTGTTGTTTTAGTCCTTCATCCTGTCATGTTTTCAACTTTGGCCATTGCCCTTTTGCCTAACTGGTAACCACTATGTTCAGACAGTTTTGTGGATTTAGTAGATTGTATTGTACAAGATTACATAATGTAATTTGTGCTGAAGTACAGGTACTCAGCAAAAGCAGTAAAGGCTTTTGAGCATTTATGAGCAGAGGTGTGTGTAGGTGGTTGTGAGATTTACTGGGCCCCATTCGACTTGGCTTACATCAGGCAGCATGAAAGTCAATGAAGGACACTACAGATTTGTTTCCCACTAGTCAAAACAAATTCCACATAGCCCAACCTCAGAACTGGTGGGAGAATTGGCATGTAATGAATACTGTAGACTTGTTTTCCGTAAGCCAGACCTAATTCAGTGCAGTCCAGCCTCGCAGTGGATGTGGGGCTTTGCATGTAAAGGAAAGACTGGATATGGTACCTTTTATTTGTCACTGAAAAAGAGAATCACAAAAGTTGAACACACATAAAGTACTCTATGCCAGTATAAAAACGTGCATCATATGAACTAAGCAAATGACCTGAAAAATAATGCTGTTTTAAACAGTGATGTTTTTCATCTTTGCCATTTCCATCATGACTTCTTGATAAGTACAAATTTTCAGATTACCAGAACTTTTCTGCCTAGCCCCGGGCTCCTGCGCTCCTCATGGAGCAATGTAGGATTGGATGATGGATGGATGGATTCTGTGTTTGCATACCTCTCTGTGGCAAACATTATTTTAATATGTATGTATGAAATATAAACCAGTGTTATGCTGTAAAATAGTGCTCTCATTACCTGTAAAAAAATAGGATAAGAAAGAGTCATGTAGTCACAATGACCTTTATTATGCATTTTGTCTTTGGCACACACAGACTTACAGTCAGGAAAAAACATGTGGAAGCAGAAATAAGTACAATATAAGTTATAAAAATTTGACCTAGTTGAGTAGAAACTAAGTATGTTGTGTTTGGTTTTATACTCAGTTATTTCTAAGTGCTTCACCAGTATTTTTTTTATATTACAGGAGTATCATTAATACTATATCAGGGTATTCCAAGTACGCTCCTTCCATACACTACCGTACACACACCAGCACAGTTGCTCACCATACATTACAGGTATTGACAGTATCAGCACCAACACTACGCCTCTCAGGAGTAACGTATGAGCAAGGTGTACACTGAGTTACAAATGGCTTGGGGTATATTCATTAATTTTCTGTTGCTTAAGTAGTGTGTGAGATTGTTTACATATCCAGGAGCTGCCAAACACTTCACAGTTGGACTCGGTTAAATAATTCATCCTCATCATCATCTAAACCTCTTTTCCAACCCTAGGATGTGGTGAGGTAGGGCGGAACAATGTACGTTTTATTATTGTGGCTGCTGAACAGTTTCATTTAGCTTAAGAACCTTAGTCATATAGGGTTATTGTAGGCTATATCTGTGTCCCCAGGTTGAAACATCATTCCTGAGCTAAATAAAATCACTTGGAGATAGTAAGAGTAAAATAACAGCCATCTGCATTGGTGGTGTTAACTTTAGATAAGTATGCATTAGGTATAGGGTCTTGTCCTTTATTACCCTCCAGCTAAAGTGTGTGTAGAGGGTGTGCAGAAAGAATGGCTCTTGGGTCTGCATACTTTTGCCAGTCAGTAAAGTGGGTTCTCATCAGTTAACCCCTTCAACGTGATAGCATTTGGTATTCTAAGCACACCACCACCAGATAATTTTATTCAGTATAGGGCGGATCTTTAGCTGAGAAGAAGGTCATTTGTCTGATATTGAACCCCCCCAAGTTTTAAAAATATCTTCTGTATTAAATATAATGGTCTGGAGGTTAGTAAAAGTCAAATATCAGAGCAGTTGTTAGGCTGAAGGGATTAGTCACGGTGCAGTACTGGTAACTCTTTTGAATTTCTTTACAGTAATGATGTAGTCACTCGTGTACAACCTGCAGCATGTCCTGTTATTCATTTTGTTTGACCTAAAATTAATATGGTTGAGTACAGTTAACTCACAGTATGCTCTAAATCTTATAAACACTGGCATGCCATTCTTTAAATTCCACAAGCCTTATTTTTAGCAACACCTGTAGTCTTCTTGCACTGAGTACATTCACATCAGACAAAACACACAACAGAAAATTTAAATATTTTACCCTAATAACACAGTCTGGAACTAGGTAAAGTGACAGTTTGAATTTTCACTTTGGTTGAACAGTGCAAAATTTACCTATTAAAAAAAAAAAAAAAAATGCAGTTGATTCTACAAAATTCTAAACCTGAAAGAGGCAAGAGATATTTGCCTCTGAGTCATGAAAATATTTGGTGATCTGACTAGCTAACTTGTAGAAAAGTTCAAAATATCTAGTAGGATCTAGAGGTGCATACGCACTGCCACAGATAAAGACAACTCAGTGATGATCAGTTAGTTAAAATTAGTCTTGCTACTTCCAAATTCATATTAAGAAAGGCCTCTCATATTGAAAAGGTTATTGCAAGCCCCACTTAACCCATCCAGTGTGAAAAGTCTCAGCCAAACTTAATTCAAACCTCTGAAAGTACGGTAGCAACAATAAAATATGAATATTATTGGAGTGAGGGAGTTAAAAGTTGTGATGTAGATATGGCTTGTATAGGTTTGTGTATTTATGTGTTTGTACCAGATACTATGTACCTCTGTAGCCCTACCACCTCACTTGATTTATTTATTATATTATTATTATCTATCTATCTATCTATTGCCAGACGCCTCAATCCCGTTTGGGGTGGCCACAAACAAATCGCCTCCAAGTCACCCTGTCCCCCGCCATTTCACTGCCCTGCTCACAACTCACACCCCTCTCTCATATACCTCTCCACCCCATCCATCCATGTCATCCTCGGCCTCCACCTCACCTACATACAGTGCATAATCAGCTCACTAATTCCACATCTCCGGTCCAATTGCTTTTTCTTCCATTCCATATTGGTGACGTACTTCAACCTCAGTGTCATTCTTGATATTGGGATTTTTATTGATTTATTTTTTATTGACATATTTATTTGAACCCCACAACAGCATCCTGTTGTTTATAGAGCCACAAGAGAGTAATTTTGTTGTCACTAAGTTATGTGCGGATGAGCGAGATGTTCTAGTGTGGACTCGTTATGATTGCTCACTAGCTAATTATGGGCTCATTATGTTCAGTTACTGACACCCGACAATAACCGAGTGGATAGGGCTTCAGAAACAATTTACGACAAAGGTACCAGGAAGTGAGGGATGTATTATGTAAAGGTAGGGGGATGTACAAGTAAGTGAGCCAGGTCTATTGTGTATGGTTGTGATGAGCATTTGTGTGTGTGCATGTGTAGTGATGTGAACTGCCAAGATGTATAAAAGTGTGTATGTAGAGAAGGGTAAGGCTGTTGATAGGTGTGATACAAGTGCCTCCATAACCCAAATGTTGTGGGTGTATTGGTGCAGTACAGGGGTAATGGTCAGGATATTGTACAAATCATTACACATAACCATTACACTAAGGGCCATATTTTGAATGGCTCTGGAGATTTCATAATACAGTACATTTTTCTCTGCAATTAAGGTATGCATATTACACCTTATCTTTCTCCTTAATATTTCTTTATTTCAAGTATGGCCTTAGTTTGCATCAGTAATTTACAAAAGCAGGTGCTGAAGAGGAGCCTGCATGTGGTGGCATTGTGACCCTGGGTGGAGCAGCTGAGTTGTCCACTCAGGAGCCAAACCTCCTCATGCTTCCTGCACCTTGCCCTGAGAACAACCCTGGTCCTATCCCGGTGAAACACTTTTTACCAATAAGGGGTACCAGTTCTCTGTACAGTGTATGTACTATACCGTACCTGTAGGACGGATCCATAGAACCAGTTGCTTACCTGTGGTCAGTGGGTCTGCTCAGCCAGACAGATTGGCATTAGGCATTCACAATAACAGCATCTTACAAGAGGAAAATAAGATGTAATAGGCAAAATATTTTGCTGAGAAAGAGGCATTATGAAATCTCCAAAATGACAGAAATACAGCACGGAATTGAGATTACTAGGAAGGTTACTGTTAACATTGGTTTGGTGATTGTAGGGACTTAAAACAGAGAGGAAATATAAACTACTACAAGTAACCACACACTGTACATTAAAATTCTGTCGTGATTAGAGCACTGTCACATGTTTGTAAAAGCACGGCAGACACTAAAAGCTTTCCTATAACCTACAGACATACTGGACAATTTTGTACATTTCCATCACAATCATTAAGTCAGACAATTTTCTTGATACTTGATGGTAAAATCTACTTGAAGTTTCTGCACAAATATCTGTCTTATATACAGGCTTATAATTATCTTCTTGCTCACAGCTCTAAAAGGGGAAGTTTGCCTCTTATATGCCTAGTACAAAGTGGTGTAACTGCACATTGGTAACAGACCATAAACTCTGATTTTGGCTGCTGTGTTTGATTAGAAAGATCTGGGACTAACATGCAGTAATAACTGAGGTATGTAACTCAGTGGTACCTACTTAAATCATTCATCTTGGTTGAAAGAGAGATTGTATACTCATCCATCCATCATCTAATCCTTTATTGCCCCAGTCAGAGTGTAGGGACCCAGGCCTAGACGACTCACTTCAGACATTTAAAGTGAGACAGACAGAGAGCGAAAGACAGAGACATGCATGCATGCACGCACACACACACTGAGTTTGATTGATCAGGTAGACATCAAAATGTTGAATCTGACTACTGACCTTGTGAATGGAGAGTTTATGGTATATAAGTTGCCTAATAACTGTAACAGCTTTGTTACAGTATCAGGTATACTGTACAGGTTACTTTGTACGCCAAACTTCCCCTCACCCACTGAACACTAATTATTGTAAATGAGATATTACCAAGGTTTTTCACAGCTGTGGTGTTGAAACATTACATTTTGTCTTGTGGTAACGATATTAACAGACAAGCTTCCATTAGTACGGGTTCTCCCTACCACTTACAGTCTTTAAATGTCTCGTCTCCTTCAGCATGGCAAACTTATCACTTGGAACCAAACACCTCTTCCTTCATTACTGTTAATCTGTGTAAGGTATCTGAGGAGTGTTAATTCCTGTGCTCAGGGAGACTAAAAATTAATAGTGGTATACTGTCAAGGGATGGCCACTGCATAGGCTACACACACTCACAGCCAAACAAGTCTGTGTTACAATGTTTAGAACAATATATGAAAGGAAAATATTGAACAGAATATGATTTACATTTGGAACATAAATTGCTCTAGTGTTTACCACTGGAATGTTGCTTTGCTTTTTTGTGTGAGTACTCATACACACTTCCATACACAATACAGTCTCTTGACATTATCTAGAAACTAAGAATGTCCCTTCTACAGTACTATAATTTTCTTTACTGGTACAATCTCTGCTGCACAGACACTGTATAACAGTGCAAGTCAGCACAGACTAATCCATCTACATCACTCAAAAATATAAATATTTCCTAGCAGTCTTGAGACTCTACACCAAAAAATAATGTTCTTACCATAAAGGTTGGCAAAAAATTAGCAATTTTACCTTTAAACACTGCAGCTCTGAGGTGCATTTGCCAACCGTATACAGTACTGTAATGTACTGCTTGAGAATCTGTACATAAGTTCATGAATTGTATACAGAAAAGATGTTAGGAAGTTAATAAAACGGCTATGTCCAGTGGGTGAGTAAATCAAAATGTTGCCAATTGTATGAATTTTTTGTATGTCAGTAGATTTTGATAAGATATTGACTATTGAATTAAATGTGAACCAAACCTGATCTAGTACAAGGAATATTGAAATATACAAACTGCAGTGCATTAGGGTTATAGGCACTGTAACCTGTCAAGAGGGAGGGAAGGTGATTCATTGCTTAAGTTTTCTCTGGCACAAGAGTATCCTGACATTACTGTATATCACTAAGGATACCATACCGAATAACCCAAGTCCTTCCACATCTACAGTAGTTATTTGATTCTGGTTAATGCCAGATTTTTGTTGCTTGGAAACCCCTAGTAGTAATAGAGTTAACTAACTTTGGGGTATATATATATATATATATATATATATATATATATATATATATTTCTTTAGAGAACAATATATTTATCAGTCATAAATTTCAGAATGTTCAAGAAATTATTATGGATGAGCAGATGAAGGGTCAAGACTTTCACAATGATAAAAGCATTGTTATACACTTCCCTGTACCTATGATGTCATCTCTGCATCTTACTTTTTCACCCCCACTTTTGCAACAGTGATATCACACCCAAAAAACATTAGTTTGAAAAATGGCTCAAAAGCAGTTTTAGAATGGTAGTATAAAGCCAGCAGCCAAGATTTTGTCTGGCATTGTTCCCTGCTGTGTTTACTGCCCATCAACCCAGCCCCTCAGTAAGATTTATCCTCCACAAATTTGCAAAGCTTGCCACCCCTCCACTGCCTAGGAGAACTGTACAAAGGTTATTAGGCAGTCAGTACTTTTTGTTTTATTACAAAGAATAATACTGTGCTGAATAAGATATTTCCAAGCCCCTTCCCCTTTCCCTACAAATTCCCACACTTCCATGACCAGCACATTTGATTGACTGGAACAATCCGTTTCCACTCCTTCCCCTTTCACATATCACCTCCATGTCTGGATTCCTTTCAAAAGAAGATCAGGATGGCATGGTAATTTTTTTTCTCTGCATTCTGTGTCTTTACAGTTATGTTTATCTTCATTTACTTTAGGTTTCTTTTTCCTCATCCATACTTTCTTCCCAGAGAAGTGAGTTTTCCTTGCTTTGCATTCAGCTTAAAATCAGAGCTTTAGAAAGGTGTTAAAAAAGAAAAAAATGTATGCAGGGTGGGGCAGTAAGGTTAAAATTCCCAGCGTCGTGACTTATTCCACCAGTAATTTTTACATCCATTATCTGTTAAAAAAAAAAAAAAAAAAGTGAGGTACGCTCATTAGTAAAACACTGGTGCGAGATGGAGGATTAGAATCACCTCAGGCCGGGTGCAGGAATGTGTTAATACTGAATGTAAGGCTTGCTTCTCTACTTCTGTACATAGTAACTTATAATTGATGTATTTGAGAACCAGCTATGTTATGGTTTCTGCATATTGCTTACAATACAGTATTATGATGGAAAGTATCCTTGGATGATGAAGTCAGAGTTACTGAACATTATAAACTCTGACACTGAAAAGACAGGATATGTGTGACATTTATAAAGACAGCATTGCTGTACTGTGTATTTATAAGTCCAGAATAAGTTATCAGATAATGAATTGTATTTTTACCCGATAACTCAGTTAATGTGGTTATCAAATCACATGCATCAAATCACATGACAGAGAAATATAATGGTAAGAAGATGATAGGGAGTCTCGTAAACCTTTGTGTGACCCTTCTCATTTTTGTAACATCTCACTTCATTGTGGCATCTTTTTATTTTGTGAAATCTCTTTATATTGTGACATCTCCCTCCCCAGTCTGACTGCACCTTTTCCCTCCACTCCCATTACACCTCCTCTCACCTCATCTCCTCCCCAGTTTAACCCCACCCAGTCCCTCTTCTTTCACCTCCTGCTGTCTTCCAGAAAAAAAAAAACAAAAAAACAAGCAATTAAGGAAGCTTTTCCTATGGTGTGAGTCATCTGGACTTCAACTCATTATCTCTAGATGATGATGTTCTTGCTGCCATCAGATATTTTTATTCAGCTTAATCAAGGTTCTAAAACTGAAATGATTTTTTCAGGAGCTGTTTTGACCGTCATTCATGGACTTTGTCATAGAGGAGAAGAGGAAGTGAGAGAAAAAGTGGAACAAAACTCCACCTTCTGCCTTCATTCTCTAGTAAGTGTCTGAATGTGTCTGCATTGTTATGTTTTGGCTCTAGGCCCATCTGGACATGAATTTGGTGGTCCAGTTTTTTTTTTTTTTTTTTTTTTTATTAGCCAGAAAGATTGTTGGGAAGGACTGTTGCTATAAGTTGTTTTGGCAAGGGGGGACAGACGGATATGGAGGTGTTGGTGTGATGGTTGCGGAGAAATGGGTGGAATATGTTAATGAATTATGAGAGCAAGCGATAGGATATTGGTAGTGAAAATTCTGTTCGGTAGAAGGATAGCTGTGATTATATCGGCATATGCTTCACAGCCAGGATTGGATGAAGCAGAGAAAGATAGATTTTGGGATGATTTAATGCATGTAGTGGGTGGTATGCAGGATGATGAGATAGTGGTTGTGGGAGGGGACCTTAATGGTCATGTAGGTGAAGCAGCACAAGCAGTGGCGGCACCAGGAAATTTTCATTGGGGGGCTGAGGAGGGGCTGGGGTAAAATGTGGGGGGGCTTCACAAAATGTCATCAAACTGAAGTGTTGATGGAAAATTGATATGTACATATTCATAATATCCGAATGTACTGAGGTTCATTTTAGACACCTGTACTCTTTGAAACTGCGGTGTTAATGTATAACATTTCTTATCTCATCAAAAATTCTGCCAAATGAAATACATAAAACTAGCAAGGAAATTCAGATTAATGTATACGCAACATAATAACATTTATTATTTCCAGTTTATTCCATAAGATTGAAGTTTAACTCAATTAATTTAGACATCATGTGTAAGCAAGCAGTTAACATGACAGAAAAAAATTCTATGTTATGAAGTTAATACAATCTGAAGAATCAGAAGAATTTTTAAATCAAGGTGTAACGACTGTCACGTTACTTTAAAACTATGCGCCTGTTCTGGTGATTGGCAGCAAATGTGTCTATAATGGCATCAATGTTCAGCTGTTTGGCCCTCCTAGAATTAATTGATATTACAGCAAGGTTGCTGGTGCGGTTGTTGCCACTGCTGTTCCTCAAGTATGTCTTGAGGAGTTTCAGACATGAGAAGCTCCTCTCACAGGCAGCTGAGGTGACAGGGAGGGTCACTGCAATGCATACAAGTTTATA
Organism: Coenobita brevimanus; assembly: GCF_032717465.1. NCBI lineage: Eukaryota > Metazoa > Arthropoda > Malacostraca > Decapoda > Coenobitidae > Coenobita > Coenobita brevimanus. The sequence goes on from NW_027642243.1 coordinate 30,666, forward strand.
CAGATCTATAAAGGTGTCCTTGTTTGACTCCAGCATGGCTGCGAGCTCAAGTGGTGTGGACACTTCCAGGCCATTGTCTCTCTTCCTAGCTATTAGTCTTGTCAATTGGTGGACCTCCACTGCAAGATCACCCTCTGCCACTCCATAACTGGCTGCCATTCCTGACAGCGCTTTTTTGTCCAGAAATGTAATGTGCTTAGGATTCAAGGCAGCAGCACCCATCAGAACATTACAGGCATCAGATGAAAATCGCCTGCTCAGCTCATTGAGCATTCTATCTATGATGGCATAGAAGGTCCTTCTCCTGGCATCTGGTATAGCTCCATCCCTCTGACCTGTACTGGATGTTATGATGAATTCATCCAGGTGTCTGGGAGCAGATCGTTGTCTACCTGGACGCTCAGTCTCAGTGCGTATCCCAACTACCTTGCACAAATCCTCAGCAGCCTCCTCTAACTCCTTCCAGGCAGCTTCAGTCCTCATTTCTGTCAGTCCAGACATGACAGACTGCATCAAGTCCTCTGCAGAGGCCAGCTGAAGGTCATGTGACTGGAGGTGGTTTGACAGTTGTTTGGTCATCAGTAACACTTTTTCCATGGCCATCAGAATTGTCACAAATTGCTGATCTAGCAGGATGCACAGGCCCTTTGCCTCAGTGGCTCTGTGTGCATTGTCTCCCTCCATGAGACGTTTCAAGGTTGTCACTATGGCAGGTAGGGTTCTTTTCACTGCCAGACAAGCAGCATGTTGGGAGGTCCATCTTGTGTCAGACAGTTGCTTCAACTCTATATGCTGCCTTGTGGGATTTAATTCTTTTTGCACCTTTATAAATTCTTCATGTACTACTGACGTAGAGAAGAACTTGTACAAGCTCTGTATAGCCACAAAAAACTCTGCTGCAGCCTGGATATTGTGTACACAATCAACGAGCACAAGGTTGAGCCTGTGAGCATAACAGTGGACATACACAGCCTGTGGTACCTTTCTCCTAAACCTCTCCTGTATACCACTGATGTGCCCTGACATGACTGCAGCTCCATCGTAGCACTGGCCAATGCAGGCGTTGTGGTCAGTACCACATTTGGCCAGGGTCTCCAAGATCTTGTTGAGCAATGAGTCTGCATCCAGACCCTCGGCTGCTGTGAAGTCAAGGAACACCTCATGAAGGCTCTGTTTGTGGAGATACGTCACCACAATGGACAGCTGTTCTTGTTTGCTGACATCCTTGGTCTCATCCACCATTAGGGCAAAATGCTCTGCTCTTAGGACCTCGTTGCTGATGTCCTCTCTGATTATTGAAGCTATGATGGCGAGCAGTTCATTTTGGATATCGTGGTGCGTATATTTAGCATTGCCAGGACCACCACTCAGTTTCTTTTTGACAATGTCATCATACCTGGAAATCAGGTCCAGCAGTTCCAGGAAGTTACCTTTGTTGCCAGAATCAGTGTCTTCCTTGTGACCTCTTTGGGCAACATTTTGGCAGGCTGTGTAGAGCAGTACGTCTATTACTGCTCTAATGTAATGTCTGTTTTCCTTTACAGTTTTTTCATGGTTGGTAGTAAAAGCATGTAGGATCCTAGAACCTGTTGCTTTCTGCATCTTAAACTCTGTCCAAGCTTGCATAGAAAACTTGTGTCCTGCTGAATTAACATGAGACTTCAGAGATGAGGTTGCCTTCTTCCAGTTCCGAAAGCCGTCATGGGTGAAGGACTTCTCACATTTGCTTAAGTGTACATGACCGAAATGACGACATGCAAAGCAGAATGCAGCATCTAGGGTCGTGGAGTACTCCAGCCACGAATGATGATCACGCCAGTTCTTGTTGAATGACCTTGACTGGCCACTGTATTCTGTGGCTGGGTATCTCTTCAAGTCTGGACAGGTGGGACCACTATCTGGAAGCTGGCTCAGGTCCTTGGGTCCAGGTAGTAGTTTCTCACCATGGGTGTGAGAAGTGCCCTCTTGTGGCTGGGGTTCTGCACTAGCCTCACCTAGTAAGGCTGCAGACTCACAATCACGATCACCACTGTCCAGGTCCTCATTAACAGCAGGTGTGTCTGTAGGAGGATCATCATCTCACGGCCTCTTCTTGGGAATCTTGGGTAACAGGTAGCGTTCCATGATCAACCCGGCCTATGTGATCAAATATGATAAACCACCATCAGTTACTTTCATAAACAGGGAAAACAGCATAAACAAGCACACAGATCACAGAAGCATAAAACTGCATATTAGCATTACAACAGACCAGATATTTTCACACTATTTTATTCTTCCTTCCACAGCTTCTTATAATCTTATAGTAGCCTATATACATTTGTAAGTAGAAAAAAACCAACTTACACCATACCTGTAAATCAGTGCAAGACGAAAACCACAACTAATAAGCTCAGCTGCTCAGTAATTCAGTGTCTACTGCACTAAGCAATTAACAGCCAACAGACTCGGAGATCTACACACAACCGCGTCGCGTGGTAGACTGGTCTGGTAGCTGACGGGAATCGAACAGGAATGGCTCATCGTGCACTCGATTCGTGAATGCTGGGCTAGGCTAGGAGCCTAGGACCATGTAGGCCCTATAGCAGTGTGAATCCTTTACTTCATTTTAATCAAATATATTCAAATTTATTAACTTCCTGCCTCGAATTATGACATAATCGACATTCAATTATATTTCTGAAGACGAGATAATAATCGTACAGTCGTAATACACTAAAAGAATGGCTAATGTAGTTTAATAAAATAATGCTGTATTTTACTTTCACTTATCATTTTCATTATAGGATATGTAAACTAACCATCTGAATTACAAGAATTTCACAGAATATATTATAACATAAGTTACCCTTAGTATTAGAACTAGGCTGGAAGTTTTCCTTAGAAGTTGAGTCAACTGATAAATTTTCCGTAATTTCCGTGAAATTACTATAATTCAGAATCTGCTAAATGCTAACAGCTAAAAATAATAATCACGATTTAATCTATTGTCTTGAATCTTTTCCTAAACTTATAACACTTCGTTTCGTCAACTTTTGTGTATTATTTGTAAATAGTAATACAAAATTGAAAGTTCAAATAAGGGACGTCCTGCCTAAATTCGCCTTTGGAATCTGGCAATATTGGGGGCTGACGGGGGCCTTGGCTCATTATTGCAAGCCTCCCCTTGGCGCCGCCACTGAGCACAAGGTTATGAAGGAGTGCAAGAGGGATGTGCATATGGTATAAGGAATGCAGAAGGGGAAAGGATGCTCGAGTTTGGGGAGGCAACGGACATGATTGTGTGCGACACGTATTTTAGGAAAAGAGACAGTAGGTTAATTACGTATGAGTCTGGGGGAAATAGCAGTCAGATAGATTATTTTCTGGTTAGGAGGGCCGATAGGAGGTTAGTGAGGGATGTTAAAGTTATAGGAAGTGAGGAGTGTGTGCAGCAGCACAAACTACTGATTTGTGATATGGTGCTTAAGGAACGATTGATGAAAAAGGGGACTTATGTACCTAGGAGGAAAATATGGAAGCTGAAAAACCAAGTAGTAAGGGATGCCTTCTATAGCAAGTTGAGGAGAGTGGTGGCTGAACAGGGAGCTGTAGACAGAGGCATTAATGAACAGTACAGAGCCCTCAAGAACAATCTCTTGAGAGTTACTGATGTAACATGCGGTTGGGCAAGAGGACCACCAAGACATAAAGTAACTTGGTGGTGGGACGAGGGTGTAGAAGCTTCAGTTAAGGAGAAAAGAAGGCTTTTCCGGGAATGGAAGAAGGTTGGTAGCAAAGAGGAATTTTTGGCTGCCAAGCATAGGGCTAGAAGAGAGGTATACCAGGTACAGGGCAAAGTCTGAGTCACAGAGACTTTTAATTGATAACCTAAATCATGGGGAAAGGAAAAATATGATATTTAGGGTGGCAGGTCAGGTGAAGAGGGATAATCGGGATATTATAGGTGAGCAGTGTGTGAAGAATGATGAAGTAAGGGTACTGCTGAACAGTGAGGATATTAAAGATGCATGGAGAGAGCATTATAACCGGTTGTTGAATGAAGGAGTTTGACTGGGACAGAGAGGGTTTGGAGCCAGCAGATCCAGTGTCTGGCCCTTGCCCTTTGATTGATGCTGCTACTGTGAGTGAGGCAATAGGCAGGATGAAGGTGGGGAAGGCAGCAGGTGTGTCAGGGTTGACTGCCGAAATGTTGAAGGCCTCAGGCGATACAGGGGTGAGTTTAGTCACTGACCTGATAAATAGGATTATTTATGAGTGTGTTGTCCCAGATGATTGGCTGAAGAGTGTAATTGTAAATGTGTATAAAGGGAAGGGTGATGCCCTGGAATGAGGAAATTACAGAGGTATAAAGCTTTTAGATCAGATAATGAAGGTAATGGTGAGAGTTTTAGAAGGTATGATTAGAGAAAGAGTGAATATTGATGAGATGCAGTTTGGGTTTATGCCAGGTAGGGGGACCACTGATGCCATATTCATTGTTTGACAGCTTCAGGAAAAATGTATTGGTAGGAGAAGGGATCTTTATTTTGTTTTTGTTGATTTGGAAAAGGCCTTTGACAGAGTCCCTACAGAGGTGGTGAAGTGGGCAATGAGAAAGCTTGGCTTGGAGGAGTGGCTGGTTAGGGTGGTTATGGCCATGTATGTGGGTGCTCACACCCAGGTGAGAGTGAATGGAGATTTGAGTGATGAGTTTTCTGTGAATGTTGGTGTGCATCAGGGGTCAGTCTTGAGTCCCATGTTGTTTATCATGGTACTTGAAGCCATTTCACGTGACTTTAGAAACGGACTCCCGTGGGAGTTGTTGTATGCTGATGATTTGGTTTTGATTGCAGAGAATGAAAGGGAGGCGGAGGAAAGGTTTAGGAAGTGGAGAGATGGTATGGGGCAAAAGGGTTTAAGGGTAAATGCAGATAAAACAAAAGTGATGATATCTAGGGTTGGTGGCGGTACTGTCAAAGACGAGGGAGAGTGGCCATGTGCAGTTTGCCACAAGGGCGTGGGAAGCAATTCCATCTTGTGCAGTGTGTGTGATAAATGGGTGCATAAGAGATGTAGTGGTATCAGAGGTAGACTACGAGATAATGCTGATTTTATGTGTACGGCGTGCCGGGGTGAGCAGGTGGAGATTGTCAGACGTGAAAGGATTGAACTTGCTGGTGAATCTCTTGAGTGTGTGGAAGAGTTTTGTTATTTGGGAGACATGTTGTGTGCTGGAGGTAGCTCTGTGGCTAGGGTGAGAAGTGGTTGGAAGAAGTTCAGGGAGCTCTTGCCTCTCCTGACATTGAGAGGGCTCTCCCTACGTGCTAAGGGGTCTTTGTATGCAGCATGTGTTAGGAGTGTAATGCTGTATGGCAGTGAAGGAGGAAGATATTCGCAGGCTCAGACGTACAGAAATGACAATGATTAGGTGGATGTGCAATGCGTCCCTGCCTCCAAGGCCTGGAGGGGCTTGGTTTACAATGGAAGAGTTGAGAGGTAGGATGGGACTGGAGTGTATTGGTGTTGTGATGAGGAGAGGTAGACTGAGATGGTTTGGACATGTGAAGAGGATGGGGGATGATAATTGGGTGAGGAAGGTGAGAAGTGTTAATATTGGGGGTGGGGTTATGAGGGGTAGACCGAGAAAGACATGGGACGAGGTCATTAAGTGTGACCTTAGGGTTAAGGGACTGAACAGGGAGGCTGCAATGGATCGTACAGCGTGGAGAGCCGCCATTAGGTGACCAAGGCCGACACATGCAAGCATGTTGGAGCCTTTAAAAACGAAAACGTGTGTATGTGTGTGAACCTGGTGGACTGAAGATTGAAATTGCTTGTGTATTTTACCATCACTTTGGTGGATAGGGAGGGGATTAGGGGTGTTTGTAGACCCAGGAGGGGAGCTGTCCAACTATACATGTTCCACACCATATGAAGGCATCCCTGTCCAGCATTATTCCTTGTAAAAAGAGCAGTTATATTCAGCTTACAGGAATTTTTTTTTTTCCCCTATCAGCATGATAGACTTAATTTATGCACGATAGTGCCAGGTGATCGGACTGATTACCCAAAGGTGATTTTAATCGTGTTACCATCACATGTTTCTGTTCACTTTATCTCGCTCAGTTTATTCCTGCCAGTGTCTTTTTAATTTTATTCTTAACATCTTCTAACCATTTTATTCTCAGCTTAGAATAGGCATTTCAAACTGGAGGTGCGATTATAAGTCCCGACTCCCAACATACGAGGCCTTGCTTGGGTTGAATAAAATCACATGATACTAACTAAAGATAGTTATCACCTGAGGGTCAGTGAATTAATCAAGGGTCTTGGATGAAAAGTGTTAATTTATAATATATTCTTCAGGTTCTGACATTGAATCTGCCTTATGGAAGCTGCATGGTCATGGAATCTCCGTTGTTGAAAATACCTGTTTTGACGGTCATCCACTTCTCAGTCAACTGCTTCCACTATCAAGTAAGCAGCCACCTGATGATTTTGTGTGTGTGTGTATTTACCTATCTAATTTACCTAACTGTATTATACAGGATTTGCTCTAAGCTCGTCATGTCTAAGGTTAGATACCCTCTGAATAGACCTCGTATATGCATGCACATTTACATACACATACACATGCAGGCATATGCATGTACACATGCACATACAGGTCCATATACGTGCACATTTGCATACACGTACACATACAGCCAAATTTACGTACCATACTTATACACATATAGGCACATTTACCTATACATACAGATACAGGCACATTTATGTACACATACATATAGTCATGTTTTGATATGCATAGTCACATTGAAATTCACATACACAGAGCCACATTTATACATATGTATTCATATACAACCATATTTACATGCACATATAGGTACATTTAGATAAATACATAAACAGATAGAGAGATATTGAACACATACATTACCACACAGTGTAGAGTTGTGAGATGAAAAAAAAAAAAGAGAGAGAGAGAGAGAGAGAGAGAGAGAAAAGAAACGGGGGGATGAAGTCATACATTGTGACCCCAGGGATAAGGGACTGAACAGAGGCTGTTAGAAATCAAGCAGGATGGAGAACCATAAAGTGACAAAGGCCAACACATTAAGCATGTTGGAGCCTGTATAAACAAATTGAAACAACGCTGCTCTGTGGTGGAACTCTGAAGGTGCCATGAAAAAAAAAAAAAAATAATAAGTTGTCTATCCTCCATTTCCTCTCTTTATTTTTTTCTTCTGTTTGTTTAGCCAGGGAAGAAGGAAGCAGAGGCTGAAAGCCTATAAAATTGTTCCCTTCAGGAAAAAATAAGAAGTGATTAATTCAAAATCTGTTCATTTAGATTTTAGAGATACCAAGACACAGTGTGCTGAAAAGACTGGCAGGAAATACAGGAAAAGGAAGACAGTTCCAGAGTTGACCTGTTGCATTCATGAAGGACTGGAAGTATCAGTTAATTCTTGCATTAGAGTTGGACAGAAAAGACTCATTAAATTTAATGGTGCCATGACTCATTCTTAGATCTTTAGTGGAAAAGTTTCTAGAGAAAGGAAAGAAGTTGTATGCGGCTTTCATGGATTTGGAGAAAGCATATGACAGGGTGGATAGACAAGGATTGTGGAAAGTATTAAGAATATATGGAGTAGATGGGAAGTTGTTGAATGCTGTGAAGAGTATGTATGATGGTGCTAAGGCTGCAGTGCGTGTTGATGGTGAACTAAGTGAATTTTTCTCTTTGAAGATTGGGTTGAAACAGGGATGTGTCATGTCTCCATGGTTGTTCAATCTGTACATGGATGGGGAAATAAAAGAGGTACAAGGTAAGGTAGTGGATGTTGGAGTGCCCCTGGTGAGAGAGGATAGAGTTTGGAAACTCCCTGTACTGTTGTTTGCAGATGATACTGTGTTGTTGAGTGAAGACGAAGGGGAGCTGCAAGGCTTGGTGGATGAGTTTGGGAAAGTGTGTAAGAAACGGAATCTAAAGGTGAATGTAGGGAAGAGTAAAGTGATAGTCTTTGAGAGAGGTGAAGTCAGTGAATGTACAGCGAGGTTGGATGGTGAGGAATTGGAAAATGTGAGTACGTTTAAGTACTTGGGTAGTGTGATGAGTAAGGATGGAGGTTTGGAGGATGAAGTGTTTGAAAAGGTACAGCAGGGAAGAAAGGTTGCTGGTTCCTTGAAAGCAGTGATAAGAAACAGGGAAGTGAGCATGGAAGTGAAAAAGTTACTACATGACAGTATTGTGATACCAACTCCAACGTATGGAAGTGAAGCTTGGACGTTGTTGGAAGGACACAAGTCAAGAGTGAGAGCAGTGGAAATGAGTTATTTAAGAGGACCCTGTGGAGTCACAAGGAGAGACAGGCTGACGAATGAGGATATAAAGGAGCGTTGTGGTGTGGATGTGGATGTGATAGGAAGCGTTATGAGGAACACACTGAGGTGGTTTGGCCATGTGGAGAGGATGGAGGGTGAAAGACTGACGAAGAGAGTGTATGTGAGTGAGGTGGAGGGGGAAGAGGGAGGTGAAGGCCGAGGATGAGATGGAGGGATGGGGTGGAGAGGTATATGAGAGAGGGGGGTGTGAGTTGGGAGCAGGGGAGTGAAATGGCGGGGGACAGGGCGACTTGGAGGCGATTTGTTTGTGGCCACCCCAAACGGGATTGAGGCGTCTGGCAATAGATAGATAGATTTATTTATTTTTTTAGTTTTACGCTGTGTCCCTTTTTGTCAATAAGGGCTAAGGTGTTGCCCCTGGGTAGGGGACTTAGGTTTTTGGAGTGTGTAGCACTTTATGACCGGATGCCCTTCCTGACATCTACCAGTGACCCTTGGGTGGATTCGAATCTCTGACTTTTCGTTCAGAACGCTCTAACCCACTGAGCCATGGCAGCTTCAGTCATCATCATGGCTAATCATTAATATGTTACAGAATCATGAAAACCATTTAGAATAAGGCCCTAATTGCAAAACCCTTGTATAGCAGTTGTTCCCAACATTTTCCATTCTATGACACTGTGGACAAAATGCAATAACTTTGTGACTGTCATCAACATCTTTTGAAGAAGAAAGCAACAAATTGTTGCCTGAATGAATGTGTTGGATGTGAGATTTTAAAAAACTCATAACTTGAAGTGGTCAGTCATAAGGTAGAAATTGTATTTTTTTTTTACTAACTTGAATATCAATGGCTGAGCCATAGTAAGGGTACAATATGGGTTGATCTTTCATGTGGATATGATTGCTCTGCTTTGATCGGTGCTTGCCATCTTGGAAAATTCTGTTTAGCAGAGACAGGAAGGTGAAAATGAGCTTGCTGATATTTGCTGATGGTAGGGTAGTATCCCATTCCCTCCCAAACATTAGTCATAAACTTAGCGTCCCAAATGTCTTAAAAAAAAAAAAAAAAAAAAAAAAAAAAATGGGTACAGTATGAAGTTCTTTCTCCAGTGACTCCAGATACTTTGAGATTAGTGTCATGAACCCTTCCACATGAAACTAAGGTGTCAGGATATCCATAGGATTATTCTTGACCCCCCCCCCTTACTTTTTAGCATAACTTTGTTCAAGTAGTTTTCGTTTTCGTTTTTAAAGGCTCCAACATGCTTGCATGTGTCGGCCTTGGTCACCTAATGGCGGCTCTCCACGCTGCACGATCCATTTCAGCCTCCCTGTTCAGTCCCTTAACCCTAAGGTCACACTTAATGACCTCGTCCCATGTCTTTCTCGGTCTACCCCTCATAACCCCACCCCCAATATTAACACTTCTCACCTTCCTCACCCAATTATCATCCCCCATCCTTTGATTGGTAGTTGTCATTTCTACACCAAAGAAAATCATCTACAGTAATCAAGATAGAATACCTAAGTGATTGTTGGTACATATGGAGCTAAGTTAGCATTTTATTTAATCTGTTGCCTGAAAATGCTCTGCTGATAGATTTTTTTTTTGGGGGGGGTCCCACATTTTGAGGAGCTTATTTGTAACTGTAAATACCATAGCTAGGTCTGGTGCTCTTTGATGAAGTAAAGAAGGTACAGAACCTAATCACACAATCTTTGCACTACTGTATACATGAATTGCACAAGAAAAATCAAAAGAGAGTTGGTACAAACAGCACAATAATGGCAAACATGGCATGAGCCTCCATTTATCATAACTGACATTTGGCAGTGGAGAGATAATGGAGAGAGATGCCTTCATGCAGCAGTAAAAAGTCATCCCCCAATTTCCCCGTTATACCCCAAAAGAAGGATGTTGGACTTAAGGAGAAGGACAGTTTCAGCCTGCATTCCACCAGGTTTATATTTAAATGAGCTTGGAGCAGCAAGAACAACAACATAGTGGCAGTTATTAGCACTGGTGGTGAGTCAGTAACTGCATGAAGACTTCTGGATTTCTTTAAATGTATACACTATATCTCATAACTTTTTTTTTCATGTAACAGTGCCCTTCCCCCTTTCTCTAGGCAAAATGCATGCAAAATGACATTCCAGTGCATCCCTACTAGCATCCATACTTCCTCTGTCAGATGCACTGCTCATAGTCATAAAATGTATTTATCTTCCTTCATGAAATTTCTGTCTATCTATCATCCAGTCCTACATTGCCCCATGAGGAGCGTAGGAGCCCGGGGCTAGGCAGTTGGTCCCGACATTTAAGATGAGAGTGACCAGCCTCACTCATTCCAGAGTGGCATTACATGAGCAGTCAACCCTAACCACCCCTTGGATATAAACATTCACCGGCTCAATCCAATTGGAGCGCATAATTACCCACTAAACCACCAGGCACCAAAATTTGGTTATATGGTTACCACCCAGCGTAGTAAATGGTTTCATGAAATTTACTGCTTGTAAAGTATGGTTGAGTGTTTTGTTATAGTCATAGAAATTCAGTCTTGTTGGTTTGAAGAGATTTGACAGACACCATGGCCCTATGTTATGGTAGTTTGGAAGTCCACATTTAATGCACGCCATCAGCTAGTCAGAAGTGGCCAAGATCCATGCAGTGGTCTGGTGAACTAATCACAACAATATTAGCAGGTAGGAAGCTTGAAACATTCCAGAGAGCAACAGTGAAACTAATTGGGATGACAGCCATGGAGAACATCCATAGTCTTTCAGCTGTGGCCATAATTGGTCTAAGATGTCAGAGAGGGAAGTATCCAGCAGGTAATATTATATAGATTGGAAAAAAGTGCTGTCAATGGATCGGAGGCAGGAGTCAGAAGAGGAGACCATTGCAGAGTCCTGGACCTAAATGGGGGGGGGGTGGATGGCCCTATGACATATGAGGCCCCTAATAACATAGTGTACCGAACGCCACATGTTGAAAATGGAGAAAAACGCAGTTAAAGTTGCATTACTTTCAAAATGCCATAACTTTAGAACTAGTGAATATTTTTTAGTGCTTTTTTTTTTTTTTAGCATGAAGTGTTCCTGAGCTTCTTACTAATGTTTGGTGCCCACATCTGTGGCCTCCTCACTCTTTTTCTGTTATGAGAAGGACCAGCAGCTTTTTGCTCACTACTAGAGTCACTCATGTTCTCGAGACAATGAGAAAAAACACCAAAACAGCTCTGAAAATAGCCAGTTAATCCAGGCAGTGTTCTAGGCCGGCTGGTAAACAAAAAACTGCATCACATGGCAACAGATTCCCAGATCACAGTTGCCAATATCTTGCTGAGCTCTCTGCCTTTTCCATTTTCTGTACATTATGGCTAACTTACCCTTAAAATCATGCAATTTTATGCTAAAATATTCCATTATGTTAGAATGAGGTACAAAAATTAATAATGCCATAAAAAAAACTGCATGACTGTGAGCATAAAATAATGCTAGTACTGTATCTGATAACACCAGACAACACCTTGCTGGGAGGCACTTGGTACATTCTGTGACCAGCATGAAGGCTTGTCAATCCACTGAGGTGAAGCGGGCAGTGAGACTGTGTTACAGAAGGGGAATTAGGACCCTAATGCCATTTGCTTTCTGTACCTCGTGGTTGCTTTCCAGATCAAAGAGGGTTTGGGCTACATACTGGTATACTTAACTTGGTTTCGCTTGCAGTGGCGCTCAGTACACTATGTTATTAGGGGCCTCATATGTCCACAGATAGCATGATTGAAAACTTCATCATCAGAATGAAGTTGGGGAGGAGGGGGCAGAGTCCTCGAGGGTAACTGATGTGAGGAACATAACCTACCAATGCCCCTTTGGTAAAAGTGATCATCTGGTTGTTGAGATGGAAGTGGTGGGAGTAAGGGAAGGAGAAAGGGATGAAAAACACAGGAAGAATAGATGCAATTACGGGAAGGCAGACTTTCCTTCCCTGAGGAACTTTTTCCAAAATGTAGACTGGATTAATGATCACAAATGTTGACGAGAAATATGAGTTTCTGATAGAAGTGTATATAACAGGAGTTAGTAAATGTCCCAATATTTTCCGCAGTTATGGAAAGGAAGAAAGAATGGTTTAACAACAGATGTAGAGTGGCACATGAAGCAAGAAAAAGAGCATAGAATAAAGTGAAAAGAAGGTACAATATAGTGAAAGGGCTTGGGAGGAGTACAAGCAGGTAAGAATTGAATATATATGGGTACGGAGAGAAGAAGAAAGGAAATATGAAAAAGATATTGTAACTAAATGTAAAAAGGAGCCAAAATTATTTTATAGGTTTGTGAATGGTAAAATGAAAGTTAAGGACAGTATAATACGATTGAGGGATGGAGATGAAACCTGTGAAAGAGAAGAAGAATTGTGTGAAATAATGAACAACAAACTGCAGTCAGTCTATGTGCTGGAAGAGGAATTTAGGGAACCTGAAATAGAACCCAGGGTGACGGGAATGGCAGAAGTTACAGTGGATGTGAATGAGGTGCTGCAGTTGATGAGGGATTTGGATGTAAGAAAAGCAATGGGACCAGATGGTGTGTCTGGATGGATCCTGAAGGAATGTGCAGACCAGTTAGTGTGGCCTGTTTGTCATCAAGACATCACTGGAAAATGGACAGTTACCTAAAGATTGGAAAAGAGCAAGTATTGTGCCAATCTTCAAGGGAGGAGATAGGAAAGATCCACTCAGTTATAGACCTGTATCACTTACTAGTATTGTTTGTAAAATCTGCCAGAAAATTATTAGAAAAAGATGGATAAAGTATTTAGAAGAAAATGAAGTGATAGCACCAAGACAATTTGGTTTTAGGGAAGGACGATCATGTGTTACTAACCTATTAAGTTTCTACAGCAGGGTAATAGATGTCATACAAGAGAGAGAGGGATGGGCAGATTGCGTCTATCTTGACCTGCATTTGACAGGGTTCCCTATAGGAGACTGCTGTGGAAGTTGAAGACCTTTGGAGGGGTGCATGGGAAACTATTAAAGTGGATGGAAGATTATTTGATAGGAAGGCAGATGAGAACAGTTATAAGCGACAGGGCTTCACAGTGGAGAAACGTGACTAATGGAGTACCCCAGGGCTCTATCTTAGCCCCAGTAATGTTTCTGATTTATGTAAATGATTTACCAGAGTGTTTAAATAGTTACATGAGTATGTTCGCAGATGATGCTAAAATCATGAAACATATTAAAGGCACTGATAGTTGTAAAAAACTGCAAGAGGACTTGGACAAATTCCACAGCTGGAGCCAGACTTGCCAAGAAGTGTCATGTATTAGAAATGGGAATGAGTGAAAAAAGACCACACTGGACATATAAAATGGGCAGTGAGATAATTTGTAAGAGAACAGATGAGAAAAACTTGGGAGTGACTATTCAGGATGATTTGTCACTAGAAAAACATATAAACAAGATCACTGGAGGAACTTATGGATTACTGACCAATATGAGAGTGGCTTTTAATTATGTGGACGAGGAAATGCTGAGGGAGTTGATAGTGACCATGATAAGACCAAGGCTAGAGTATGCGGCTGTGGTATGGTCACCTCATTTGAAGAAGCATATTAGTAAACTAGAGAGGGTTCAACGGATGGCAACAAGGATGATGCCATGTTTAAGGGAACTCACTTACGAGGAGAGACTGGAAAAACTGAAGTTACCATCGCTGCGTGAGAGAAAAGAAAGAGGTGACTTGATCACGATATTTAGAAATGTAAGAGAATTGGAAAGGGTGGATAGAGAGGATCTTTTTGGGTTGGATGATGGAAGAACAAGAGGTCATGACTTCAAGTTGAGGAAAAGTAGATGTCTTAATAATCTTAAAAGGTTCAGTTTCCCGAATAGAAGCATAAGTATTTGGAATGACTTAGACGGGGAGGTGGTGCAGGCAAAAAACATTCATGTGTTTAAAACTAGATTGGATAAATGTAGATATGGAGACAGGACAACACGAGCTTAGCTCAATTCCTGTATACTACAAATAGGTAAATAGGTAAATACAGTACAGATATCAATAGGCCAGTGCATTTGAATCATAAATTAATATTTTTAAAATGGTACTAATTTCTAGAGAGCACTAAATCTGTGGGTAGATCATTACTTTTTAGCAACAGTAATACATATGTCACTACCAGGTTATTACTACATCAACAACGACATTGTACTTCATTTCACCGAGTCTGGCACCATCAGTGATGTTGTCAACGCCTGTAGCACTGATAAAGGTCCTCCATACTGGATGTACCTTTTTGTATTGCCTTTATATATCCTTTATATACTGGTTCTCAAGGTAATACATAGAGGTTTACCTAGTACAGAGGATTTACATGAACACTACAGGCATTCAGGTATCAGAGATGGTGCCAAACTCGGTGAAATGGAGTATAGTAAAGCTAGAAGGTTTTTAGGTTTGCAAAATGCCAATAATTAGGTGTGACAAAGCCCTTATATTTTACAAGAGATTTATAGTCTTCATACTAAACTGGGACACAACATTCATTTTCATTGGGCATTGCTAATATGAGCAATTACATTCACAGTGGCTCGAGAGGATGCCATGTTTCCTGATGAAATGGATACACCAAAAACCATTCCGGCTCAGGTTCGCCTTCAAAAGTTTCGTGGCCTCCAGAGCTTCCGCACTTCCCCATGGAACCCTGATGAGAACCTTCCAGAAGACTATGCCAGGATATTTCAGTTTGAAAACTTCAACCGTACCAGAAAACGGATGGTGAATGAAGAGAAGGAGGGGGTGCTGGTGAGTTTTTAATTGCAAAAACTTTCTTTGACTGTCTTATACGCTACACTACACACACTTTCCATACTACACACCATACCCTACTACATCACAGGGGTTGACACCAGCAAGGGCATGCAACCAGAAAACTTTGTTCCCATTACCTAGTGGCAGACTTGAGGGGAGAGGCATAGCACAGGCTTCGTCAGCACACATTTGAGACTGGGATGGTATAGGGCTCTGATCTGGCCCCGCCAGAGGGTACCGAGCATTGTGGTTCCTAGGCTGCTGCTTCTGCTCAGTAGAGAGGGGCTTAAACCTGGAAGTAGCCACCCAGGAGGCTACCTTATCAATGAAAGTATAATGACGGAGCAGTTAGTGTCAAGGGGTGCCTGTAGGGTATTCCTGTAGCTGTCCTGGCTGGGTCCCCGAGGCCACTGTCACAGCCACTGGCCATGGCTGGTGGGCTATGGATCCCTGATCCTCTGCTTGGACCTGGGGTTGTGTGTGGTGGGGCTTGTGATCTGTTTTCTCCTTTAACTACTGACATGACTTCGAAATTAAGCACTGTAAAAAGCAAGCCTGAGGACACCAAATCACCCAAGGAGTTCAGAAGGGCATCTTGGAATGTTTATAGCTTGAAGGGTAGAAAGGGATAAGTGGTGCAGGCCCTAAACAGAAGGCAGGTTGATGCTGCGTATAGGAGGTTAGGTATAGGGGGAGTCAGCAAGGATGAATTTTGGGAAAGATGGTAGGTGTAAGATACTTTGGGAGGCAGGTGTGGACAGATATGGTGGTGGGGGCATGCCTCCCGAAGGGGAGTGGGTAGAGTGTGCTTATGTATGTGTTAAGAGTGATTATAGCATTGAAAATGTTGTTTGAAGAGCTCCTGATCACGGTAGAATTAGCAAACACTTCACAGGTTGGCTTGGATGAGGAAGAAGAGGGTGGATTCTGGGATGATTTGGTACATGTTCTTGATGGTACTGGGAATGATTAGGTTGTACTGTGGATGTGGATTTATATGGTCATGTGGGTAGAGCATCTCGAGGATAAGACAGGGTGCATGGGAGATGTGTATAAGGTACGAGGAATGTGGAAGAGGAAAGAATATTGGAATTCTGGGAGGCAATAATCATGATTGTGTGCAACATGCATTTTAGGAAAAGAGAGTAGACTGATTGCTTATGAGTCTGGGAACAGTAGTAGCAGCCAGACTGGCTATTTTCTGGTCAGGAGAGCTAATGGAAGGTTATTGAAGGATGGTAAAGTTATAGGGAGCAAAGAGTGTGTGCAGCAACACAAATTACTGGTATGTGACATGGTATTAAAGGAGCACATAGTGAAGAAAAGGATCTTCGGCTGCATAACAGTAAGGGATGCCTCCTATAGCGAGATGAGTGATGACCAAACAGAGCTGTAGACAGAAGTGTAAATTAGCAGTATAGAGCTCTTAAGAACAGTCTCTTGAGAGTTTCTGATTCGGTGTGTGGATGGACAAGGAGCCCACCAAGATACAGGGTTACACGATGGTGGGACGAGGGTGTACAAGCCGCAGTTAAGGAGAAATGAAGACTTTTCCAGGAATGGAAAAAGGGATGATAACAGAGAGGAATACTTGGCTGCCAAGCATTGGGCCAGAAAGGGGGTGTGTACAGTGCAAACTCTGAGTCTCAGAGACTTTTACTGGATAACCAAATCAGGGTTGGAAGGAGGAATATGGTATTTAAGGTGGCAAATCAGATGAAGAGGGAAAACAGGGATATCGTAGGTTGGCAGTGTGTGAAGAATGATGAAGGACAGGTAGTGGTGGACAGTGAGTATATTAAAAAGATGCCTGGAGAGAGTATTTATAACTGGTTGCTGAAGAAGGAGTTTGACTGCAACAAGGAAGGGTTGGAGTCAGTGGATCCAGTGTTTGGTCCTTGGTCTTTGATTGCTGCTGCTACCGTGAGCATGGCAATACACAGCATGCAGTTGGGGAAGGTGGCGGGTATGTCTGGGATGACTGGTGAAACGCTGAAGACCTCGGGAGAGATAGGAGTGGGTTTAGTTGCTGATTTGATAAATATGATCATATATGAGTGTGTTGTTGCAGATGACTGGCTGGAGAGTGTGATTGTATATGTCTGTGAGGGGAAAATGGAAATTATAAAGGCATACCATCCACTCAGTCAATGTGGTGCTGCTTTGGGTGTCTGCCCTTTTCTATCTTCTTTCCTTCCTCTTCTGTCATTCTTTCCTCTTACTTCTGCCTTTGGGTGACTCTACACTGAGTGACAAGCCAAATGGTTTCCTGTACGCCAGGAAACCATTTACTACGTTGGGTGGTAATCATATAACCAAATTATGGCATCTGGTGGTTTAGTGGGTAATTAAGGTGCCCCAGTCAGATTGAATGTGTGTAGGTTTATAACCAAAGGGTGGTTAGGGTTTATTGTTCATGTAATGCCACGTAGGGATGAGTGAGGCTGGTCACTCTCATCTTAACCCGTTAACTGCTCATGGCAGTTTTTTGGAGGTGTCCGTGGTGCACAGACATAGGGGTAAAAATGAAATTTCCCAAAGGCGAAGTTTTGTGTTAGGAATTGAGAAAACACATGCCAAAGTATATAGTAACGAAATATAGCTCAATATTTACCTTGGTAAAGCCATGGATGAACATTGAAGTGTCTGATTCCCTGTTGGAATGTATGGTTTTCGTTTTCTTTTTCGGTTTTGATTTCAGTTTTGAAGGCTCAGACGTGCTTGCATGGGTCGGCCTTGGTCACCATGGCACTATATTCGAAATTCACCTGCGCAGCCAGGGCTGTATTGAGCAATTGCACTCGGAACAACTTAGGATGTATAGAGCAGTTAACGGGTTAAATGTCAGGACCAATTTGCCTAGCCCCAGGTTCCTATGCTCCTCATGGGGCGACATGCGATTGAATGATGGATGGATGGATAAAACTTTTGGACCAGATAATGAAGGTAATTCAGAGAGTCCTAAAAGGTATGATTAGGGAAAGAGTGAATATTGATGAGATGCAGCTTCAGTTTGTACCAGGCAGTGAGACCACTGATGCCATATTTATTGTCCAGCAGCTTCAGGGAAAATATTGAGGAGAGGAGAGGGAGCTGTACAGTACCTTGTTTTTCTTCATTTGGAGAAAGCCATTGACATGGTTCCTAGAGAGGTGGTGTGGCGAAGTTGGCAATGAGAAAGCTTGGTATCGAGAAGTGGGTGGTTACAGTGGTTATGACTAAGTATGTGGGTGCTAGCACCCAGGTGAGAGTGAATGGAAATTTGAGTGATGAGCTTTCCGTGAATGTTTGCATCCGTCAAGGGTCAGTCTTAAGCCCTGTATTATTTGTCATGGTGCTCTCATCTTAAATGTCAGGACCAACTTGCCTAGCCCTGGGCTCCTGCACTCCTTGTGGGGCAACGTAGGATTGGATGATGGATGGATGGCTTGAGACTCTATCACATGACTTCAGAGACGGACTCATGGGAGAGATTGTATGCTGATGACTTGGTGCTGATTGCAGAGAATGAAAAGGAGACAGAGGAAAGAGTTAAGAAATGGAGAGACAGAATGGGGAACAAGAGTTTGAGAGTAAATGCGGTTAAACAAAAGATATCTAGGGCTGGTGGTGGTACTGTCAACACATAGCAAGTGTGGCCATGTGTGGCATGCCACAAGATTGTGGGAAGTAACTCCATCTTGTGCAGTGTTTTGTGATAAGTGGGTGCATAAGAGATGTAGTGACATCAGATGTTGACAAAAAAATAATGTTGATTTCATGGGTGTCATGTTTCAGGGAGAGCATGTAGAGAATGTCAGGTGTGAAAGGATTGATCATATACCTCTCAACTCCATCCCTCCACCTCATCCTCGGTCTACCCCTACCTCTGCCTCCCTCCACCTCACCTACATACACGTTCATTCTCCATTCTCTCCACATGTCCAAACCACCTCAGTGTATTTCTCCTAATCTTCTCAACCACATCCACATGTACTCCACAACGTTCCTTCACTTCTTCATTCGTCAACCTGTCCCTCCATGTCACTCCACATGCCCCTCTCAAGTAACTCATTTCCACTGCTCTCACTCTTGACTTGTTCTCCTCTTGCAAGGTCCACGCCTCACTTCCATACATCAGGGTAGGGATCACAATACTATCATGCAGTGACTTCTTAACTTCTATACTCACCTCTCTATTTCTCATCACTGCTTTCAGTGAACCAACAACCTTCCTTCCCTGCTGTACCCTGTCACACACTTCATCCCCCAAAGTTCCAGCCTTACTCATCACACTACCCAAGTACTTGAATGCACTCACATTCTCCATATCCTCACCATCCAACCTCACTGTACATTCTGTGACTTCATTCCTCTCAAACACCATAATTTTACTTTTGTTTACATTAACTTTCAGCTTCCTCCTCCTACACACTGTCCCAAATTCATTCACCAAACCTTGCAACTCCCATTCATCTTCACTCAACAATACTGTATCATCAGCAAACAGCAACACCGGAATCTTCCAACTCTCACCCTCATTCATTAGGGCCACCCCCACATCCACCGCCCTACCTTGCACCTCCTTTACAACCCCATCCATATATATATTAAACAGCCATAGAGACATCACACAACCCTGTTTCAGTCCTACATTGAGATCAAAGAACTCACTCAGCTCATCATCCACTCTCACCGTAGCCCTAGCTCCTTCGTACATACTCTTCACAGCACTCAACAATTTTCCCTCCACTCCATGTATTCTTAATACCTTCCACATACCTTGCCTATCTATCTATCTATCTATCTATATATATATATATATATATATATATACTGTATATAATTATACAGGTATACCTCGATACACGATACCCTTAGATGCCATACGCCAGCTTAGTGATGGGGTAGAAATACCACCATATCCCGCCTAATGATGGCCAAACCCTGGTTTAGCGATAGGTTTTGATTATCTTTACTGATTTTGATGATATCTTAGACTAAAGTTGTGTGTTTAGGTTGATTTATAAACTGTTTTTAGACTTAGATTAATGTGTTTTAGCCATAGGTGGGGTGAACATTGTCATTTTGGGGTACAGTTTACTAAGCTTGATTTTTTCCAGACTTATTATTTATGATTTTCATATTTTATTTTTTGTTTTTAGTGAGTTATTACAGACTTTAAGCTTGGGTTAGCTTCTTTTACAGCTGTGAGGCC
The DNA here is from genome assembly GCF_032717465.1 of Coenobita brevimanus. NCBI lineage: Eukaryota > Metazoa > Arthropoda > Malacostraca > Decapoda > Coenobitidae > Coenobita > Coenobita brevimanus. The sequence goes on from NW_027642243.1 coordinate 51,025, forward strand.
ATTTAGATTGGCCTTAAACTTGTTTTTGGACTCATTTGTGTGGGTTTAGGACTTGGTTAGGGGGAAACCCAAGGCTCAAAAATGCATCCCAATACTTTGCATGTTAAATCTACCCCAAGATACAATACCTCGCCTAACGATGGGTTTTTACTTTACCAATTGCGTCGTTAAACTGGGTATACCTGTACCCTTTTCATATGGTATGTAAAGTAAAGAAGAATGTTAATGTAAGGTAGGTTCATGTTAAATATAAGCTGTACCATAAAAAAGCTACAAGAACACATTCTCAGGTGCTGCTTAGTCTTGTAGGATGGAAGTTAAAACTGAATAAAATTAATAGGGATTTATTAACAGGACAAGTAACTTATCAGGAAAAGATTTATAATCCAATCTGCAAGGTATGTCAGCTATGTATGTGCTAAGATACACCTGCACTATGCATGAGAAAGGTCTGATGCAAGCATTTTTGGCAAGCCTGTTAGTCAACATGAGTTAAATACTGTATGTATGAAAGCTTTACCTAATTCTGATAGGAGGAGGCTTGATGCAGAGGCAATTGAGGAGCATGCAGAGGATGGAGCAGCACACAGCAATGGAACATATGTTGGAGTGATGGGTGAGGCTGTAGCAGAAGAGGGGAATGGTGTGGTAGAGGACGGTGAGCTGGCGGAGAGGGATTTAATGGCTGGTGGCAATGGGGTCGCGGATGATGTGACATCACCGAATGGGGCGACTGCTCACCTTGCGTTTCTCAGTGACGTCCTAGGTAGGGAGTAGCAACATCGTTGTATAGGCCATTGATCTACTGTACTGTTGCAAACATTAAAATTGCTCCACTTTTTAGTCAGACACATATGGAACCTGTACAGATATTTTGAAAAGTTTACTGGGCTCCAGAATTCACATCGCTGGGTTGTGAAAGTTATCACTTACACTTTTGTTACAAAGTGTATCAGTATTTATGTTCACAGCTGTACATGTACAGCTTTATGGGTACTGAATCTGTATTTTACATAATTTTGAAAACTGTAAGGAAAGCAGAATTCTCAAATGTTATTAGTTCTATAACAGTGTCCAGATTTAAATATGATTATGATACTTTGGTATGGTGTGATTTTTAAAAATTGATTGGGAGTAGTAGAAAGTAACTATCCAGGAATGTATGTGGGTTACGTAGGTGGGCGAGATAGTAGGAATAGATTCTTGAAGGGTGTAGCATAACAGTCTGTTGATCAGAAGAGAGAAGAAAGTGTATTTAGATGGTATAGTCATTCAGAGAGAATGGATGTGTTCTTATTAGTGAAAAGGCACAGTATATCTCAGTGAGTTTTAAGGTGGAATGGGATGTGGAAAGCCAAGAGGATGGCACGACATGATAATAAATGAATGTGTTGAGTAAATGAGGTATGGAAATTGAAACAAAAAAACTAACAAAGGCTAGAAGAGTGTACCATACTGTATAAGAATGCAGACAAAGGTTTCATTTATATACAGTGTACCATATTTAACTTGATGTTTGATAGAATGACTTATCCATAGGTTTTATGCAATGCATTCATCCATCCATCCATCCATCAGCCAATCCTACGTTGCCCCATGAGGAGCGTAGGAGCCCGGGCTAGGCAGTTGGTCCTGAGATTCAAAAAAGGGGAAAAAAAGCACACATACTCTGTAAAAAAAATGTTTGCATTGCCTTTTTCATGAGACAGAACCAAGTTTTCTAAAGCTTTATCGCTGACTTGATTGTTGTGTTGCATGACTCTAATGATAGTTCTCCTACTGTTGCCTTTTATATTAGCTGCAATGGTATCTAGAGCTTACACACCTCATTTTCATTTTGTTGGAAAATAGGGTTGAGATGATAATGAGAATGTGATTACTTCCAATCCATAGGTATAAAAAAAAAAGTAAGATGATGGTGATGATGATGACGACTAAATTTTTTTGTATCTTTTCAGTACTGTAGGTAGTGATGATGAAGGAACCACAGAAAGCATTTAGGCGAGGACTCCACATAATAAAAGCACCAACAACACTGCAAGTAGAAGTCTGGAATCCTCGGTAGTCATGGAGAACCCCCCTGGGAGTGAGTCAACTCCAGAGCCCCTCGGAGAGCCACCCTCAGCCCCTATCACCATCACCATCACCCCCAGAGAGCACCTGATCCTAAACCCACAGGCTCTCAGTGACACAAGCTTTAAGGACACCCAGGATTCAATTACGGAATCTTCACTCAGGTAGGTGGTGATCAGAAATAGTAGTGGGTATCTCTTTGTATGTTACAGTTTTAATCCCTTCAATCTTGGTGACTTTCCTTTTAGTTTAGTCTTGCTGCTCCCAGATGATTTGATTCAACTTAGGAAAGGCTTCTGTTATTGAAGGGGTTTATTAAAGCTACTTCTAAACCCTCCAGTTCAAAAAATCTCTCCTTAACTGAATGGAATCATCAAGAATTGACAATAATAAATTGAAATTTGACATCTCAGACTCAGTGGGTTAGGATACTCATTGTGCAGTTACAGAATTTTCTCATAGGTAGACAGTGCTAAAGTATAGTAGTGATCACACAGTATATTCATCTGTTGCCAAATGCTGTATTGTGTCATATATCCGGGGTAGACCTCCTTACAGTTCTGCTCAGTAAATGACCCTGTCATTCAGTTGCTTTCATTCATCAGTTGATGTGCCTGCTTTGACAGTATCAAGATATATCTGTAAAGCATAATATTTATTCACGGAAGTAAGATTTCACGTACAGTTCTGTAATATCTTGAAGATCTCTGCTTGACATCCACGACCACAGGGAAAGCAATTAAACAACACATCCAATGCAAAACAACAGCAGCACTTTATTCTTGTTCCTCAGCCCACACCTCTTGGTCGCTTGTCTGCCAATCTCGGCGTATACACAAACACAGGGGAAGAATTTCATACACTCCAATCATAACATTCTTTCCCTCCTTAATTTCAAACTAAATAATAACTTGTAAAACAATTAAATGGTGATGCTAAACATAAACTCAAAATAGTACACTCTCGCACCCATACCATACAAAAAATATATATATATATATTTTCCTCATAAGCATCTTATATGGTATACCTAGCTTACAAATCAAGCCGGGTGGGCTTCTTTATAAGCCTTCCTGACCTGGTTGTGGTACCTGTATGAGCTGGGCTACCTAGAGGGGTACCTGAAGGAGACTGTGGGCAGTGCTTTTCCCCTATCACTGCTGGTTTGTCTGGCACTAGCCCTTGCTGATTTGTCTTGCTGCCCCATTTTTGCTCCCCAGTTGGGCTACTTCGGTCCTCAATGGATGCTGGAGCCTCTTTTAAACTTTTCTGAGGCAGCTGGGTAGCCTCCATGCTGACACCCATACCTCCCAGATCCCACTCATCCCCACTAAAATGTGGTGTGCTAACTTCTCTGGGGGGCTCTGATCTTGTTAACTCCTCCTTTCTAGACCTCATCTGATCTATATGTCTTCTAACAACTCTGTGATCACCTAGTTCTACCTTATATGACAGATGCCCAGTTACTTCCACTACAATTCCAGGTAACCAACGACCTCCTCGCCCACTATAATTCTCTACAAATACTTCATCATTTACAGCAAATTCCCTCACCGTTTTTCCCTTATCATGATACATCTTTTGATTGTCTTGTTTCCTTTTCACCCTCTCTTTTAAGTTTGGCCTTATCAAGTCCAAAGGACCCTGCAAGGTCCTGCCCATAAGCAACTCTGCAGGGGTAGCTCCAGTTATTGATTGAGGTGAACAACGGTATCTGAACAAAAACCTTGCCAACTTAGTCTTTATGTCGGCCTTCCTCATTTTCAGAAGACTGTTTTTAAATGTCTGAACAGCTCTTTCAGCCATGCCATTTGAACTGGGGTGAAAAGGAGCACAAGTAGTGTGTACAATTCCATTCCTTTTCATAAACTCACCAAATTCACAACTGGTGAACTGGCTTCCATTATCAGTCACCAACATTGAAGGAAGCCCATGTGTAGTAAAAATGTCTCTCAACTCAGAAATGGTGGCTATTGCTGTGGCATTGTGCATTATTCTTACTTCCAACCATTTGGAATAGGCATCAATGAGGACCAAAAACATATGTCCCATGAATGGGCCTGCAAAGTCTACATGTACTCTTTCCCAGGGTCTTTCTGGGTATGGCCACACATGAAGGGGTGCAACGCTGGGTTTGTTTCTATTTATCTGGCAAATTTCACATGTGCTTACTGTCATTTCTATATCTTTGTCTAGCTTTGGCCACCATACATAAGATCTAGCAATACCCTTCATTGCGGACATACCTGGGTGTGCCTCATGTAGTTCTTTTAGTACCTGTTGTTGACCTGCAGGAGGAACCACCACCCTGTTTCCCCACATGATGCATCCTTCATCAGTGCTAAGTTCATACCTACGTACAAAAAAGGGTTTAAACTCTGGAGCGTTTACATCATCTGGCCAACCCATCTTAATGAAATGTAACACCTTAGCATACACTGGGTCATAGGCAGTCCATCTCCTTATGTGCTTAGCAGATACAGGTGAGTCCTGAATATGCTCCAACAACAACACAGTATCAGTGGGGATGGGCTCTGATGCTATCCTTTCCTTTAGTGGCAGCCTACTCAAAAGATCTGCATTGGCATTGTCACGTCCACTCCTAAACTGTATCTGATAATCATAGCCAGCGAGAATAATGGCCCAACGCTGAATTCTTGCACTGGCCCTGCTGGGCAGTTCTTTCTTTTCATGCAACAAGGACACTATGGGCTTGTGATCTGTAACTAGTATAAATTTTCTACCAAAAACATAATTATGGAAATGCTGCACACCATAGACAATAGCCAGACTCTCCCTGTCTATCTGAGCATAATTTCTTTCTGCATCATTCAGTGTGCGAGAAGCAAATGCTATTGGTTGTTCTGAGCCATCCTCATTCTTATGAGCTAACACTGCACCCACACCATAAGGAGATGCATCACATGATAACACCAGTGGTTTTCCTGGGTCATAATGCACCAAAACTTCACTAGAAAGTAGCATCTTTTTAGCTTTTCTGAATGCTGCTTCTTGTGGCTGCATCCACTGCCAACGTACCTCCTTTTTCAACAGGTAATACAAGGGTGCTAATACTGAGGAAAGGTTTCTGAGGAACTTGCCATAAAAATTTATTCCTCCTAAAAATGATCTCAGTGTCTGAACATCTGTTGGCCTGGGTGCATCCACAATAGCCTTTACCTTGTCCTCCAGTACATGAATACCTTGTGCATCAATTTTATGCCCTAAATAACTTACACTGGTTTTAAAAAACTCACACTTGTCAAAACTCAGTTTCAGTCCCTTATCATTTAGTTTTTCTATGACCCGATTTAAATTTGCCTTGTGTTCTGTCTCAGTACTACCAGTAACTAAAATGTCATCTACATACACCACAGTATGAGGAACATCTCTCAGCAAGTTATACATTTCCCTTTGAAAGATTCCTGTGGCACTTTTGATGCCATAAGGTAGCCTGTTGTACTGAAATAATCCTCTGTGAGTGTTTATGACACAATACCTTTTGGAGTCCTCATCCAACTGCATTTGCTGATAGGCAGCACTCAAATCCAATTTTGAAAATGACTTTCCACCTGTTAAACTTGTCAACAAGTCACTTATTTTTGGGACAGGAAAGCTATCCGTTTCACAAACAGGATTGATTGTCACCTTAAAATCTCCACAAATCCTGACCTGGGAGGAGGGTTTGGACACAACCACTACAGGAGTTGCCCATTCTGAATTCTCAACAGGTGTTAGCGTCCCATTAGCCACCAACCTATCCAGTTCCATGTTAGTGGCCTCTCTCAGTGCAAAAGGCAGTGGCCGTGCCTTACAAAACTTAGGCTTGGCATTAGGATCAACATAAATCTTAGCTTTCCCTCCTGTGTAGTTACCTAAACCTTCCTCAAACACTGATTTGTACTTTTCTTTCAGAGTTTCTACAAACTTCTCATCAGAAAATAGTTTGCCTTCTACTGTAAACACAGAATTCTTCCAATCAATCCTGAGCAATTCCAACCAATTTCTACCTAATAAATTTTGTCCAAGGCCTTTTACTACCACTAAAGGTAACTCATGTATCTGGTCATGGTGTTTGACAGTCACCATCAACACACCCTTTACTTCAAGTCTTTCACCAGTATATGCCCTCAAAATTACATCATCTTCAGTCAGTCGCTGGTGTAATTCAGGCACTTTTTCACAAATTTTCTGATATTCTTGTTCATTTATAATAGTAAAACTAGCACCTGTGTCTATTTCAAATTCTACCTGTTGTCCTTCCATACTTATCTTACAGAGATATGGTTTTATGCTGTTCAACCGTATTTTACTTTTGTTTCCACCACAATAGTTCACAGACTTAAAGTCAAAACTGTAGTCATTGTCAGCTTCACCTGCCACCTGATAAGCCTCACTGTTACATTCTTCCCCACCTGAGTCTTCAGATCCTGGCAATTGGTGCATTCCACCGGATTTCTGGGTCCATCATCCTCTTGAAGGTGCCATATTCTTGGGGTGACTGTGCTGCATTGGCCTTGACGGGTAGCCCTGCTGCGCTGACCTGAACCGGCTGTTACTTCTGACAGACGGTGTCGCCCCATCCTTCTGGTGCATTGATCCCTCTCTCCTCCGTGGTTTCCGGCATTTCTGGGATACATGGCCAAGTTGTTGGCAGTTAAAACACTTTTTATCTTTGGCCCAACATTTGTCAGGGTGGTGTGCCCCACCACATCTCCAACATGGTATATCCTCTTT